>NC_048568.1:41395600-41410600 GCF_013265735.2 Oncorhynchus mykiss | reverse complement strand
GCAGTGTGGTGCCAGGATAACAAACTCTCCCTCAACATGATCAAGACAAAGGAGATGATTGTGGACTACAGGAAAAGGAGGACCGAGCACGCCCCCATTCTCATCGACAGGGCTGCAGTGGAGTAGGTTGAGAGCTTCAAGTTCCTTGGTGTCCAGATCACCAACACACTAACATGGTCCAAGCACACCAAGACAGTCGTGAAGAGGCCACGACAAAACCTATTCCCCCTCAGGAAACTGAAAAGACTTGGCATGGGTCCTCAGATCCTCAAAAGGTTCTACAGATGCACCATCGAGAGCATGGTTGCATCACTGCCTGGTATGGCAACTGCTCGGCCTCCAACCGCAAGGCACTACAGAGTGTAGTGCGAACGGCCCAGTACTTCACTGGGGCCAAGCTTCCTGCCATCCAGGACCTCTATACCATGCAGTGCCAGAGGAAAGCCCTAAAAATTGTCAAAGACTCCAGCCACCCTAGTCATAGACTGTTCTCTCTGCTACCGCACGGCAAGTGGCAAGCTTCTACCCCCAAGCCATAATACTCCTAAACATCTTGTCAAATGGACTACTAACACAGACTATTTAGCAGTGCTGCCCCCCCACCCCCACCCCCACCCCCACCGCCCCACTCCCTCTTTACACCACTGCTACTCTCCGTTGTCATTTATGCATAGTCACTTTAATAACTCTACCTACATGTACATACCATCTCGACTAACCGGTACCCCCGCACATTGACTCTGTATCGGTACCCCCTGTATAAGGTTGCAAGTTCAAATCCCCAAGCTGACAAGGTACAAATCTGTCGTTCTGCCCCTGAACAGGCAGTTAACCCACTGTTCCTAGGCCGTCATTTAAAATAAGAATTTGCTCTTAACTGACTTGCCTAGTTAAAAATAAAGGTTAAAAAAAATATATATATACATACAGTCTCTCTATTGTTATTTCACTGCTGCTCTTTAATTACTTGTTACTTTTATTTCTTATTCTTATCTGCATTTTTTTTAAACTGCATTGTTGGCTAGGGGTTTGATTAAGCTAAATTTGTTTTTTGCCTTTTTTGTACCACAATTTATTTTTGAAAGCTTTTCATGTTGTAATTATTTTTTTTTTTTTACACTAAAGAGTTCGGCGCATGTGACTAACAACATTTGATTTGATTTGATGTAGGGTGCAATCACTAATCCAAAAGTAATCCAACATTAATCCATCCAAATGTAGGTCTGTTTATCCCCATTTTGTTCCCGTTTAAGAAGTTTTTCAACAGAATCAGCAGAATGAATACACCACTGATCACACGGAAACACAGTTCACTTTCATAGCAGCCACATTGTATTCCTTGTCGCGTCTATGTGCTCTCCTCCTGTCACTTCTTACCTTCACTTGTGGACTTTATTGCACAACACGTTAGATGTATGTGACCAGGCAAGAAAAACCGTACCATGACTTGGAAGAGTTCCAGCGTTGTGTTGGAAAGTCATAGCCAGCTAGCTAACATAGCATTCCTCTGTTTGAGCAGGGGGTTTTTCAGTAGGCTAAACTAGCTAGCTGCATTTGCTAGCTAAGTAAGTGAAACTGGAAAAAAAAGACAATCTATCTCTCTATTTCACTCTTGCTTCTTCTTCATTTTGAAAGAAAGAAATTTGTTCAAAACTGTTCAATTATTTTCTTTCTCTCTATTTGAAGTCAACTACTCACCACATGTTATGCACTGCAGTGCTAGCTAGCTGTAGCTTATGCTTTCAGTACTAGACAATTATCTGATCCTTTGATCGGGTGGACAACATGTCAGTTCATGCTGAAAGAGCTTTGAGAGGCTGGAGGATATCCTCCGGAAGTTGTCATAGTTACTGTGCAAGTCTATGGAAGGGGGTGAGAACCATGAGCCTCCGGAGTTTTGTATTGAAGTCAATGTACTCAGAGGAGGACTGAAACTAGCTGTCCTCCGGCTACACCATGGTGCTACCTCAGAGAGAGAGCTGTTGACGCCACTGTAGACCTTCTTTGCAAAATAGTGTGTTTTAATCATTTATTTAGTGACGTGATGTTATTTGGTAGTTATAGTTTTATCTAAAAAGCAAAACATTTGAAATGTTTTACCATTTACAATTTAATGAAATTCACTGAGGAGGATGGTCCTCCCCTTCCTCCTATGAGGAGCCTCCACTGATGGGCAGGCATAGCATACAGACAACAAACACAATAGCATTTTATCGATGGCAATTTGAATGCACAGAGATACCCTGAGGCACATGGTCGTGCCCGTTCGTCCGCCGCCATCACCTCATGTCGCAATGATTTGTACACAATTCCTGGAAGCTGAAAATGTCCCCGTTCTTCCATGGCCTGCACAGTCACCAGACACGTCATCTATTGAGCACGTTTGGGATGCTCTGGATCGACGTATACAACAGCGTTTTCCAGTTCCCGACAATATCCAATAACTTTGCACAACGATTGAAGTGGAGTGGCACAACATTCCACAGGCCACAGTCAAAAGCCGGATGAACTCTATGCGAAGGAGACGTGTCGCGCGGCATGAGGCAAATGGTGGTCACACCAGATACTCACTGCTTTTCTGATCCACGCCCCTACTTTTTTTTTAAGGTATAATATATTGCTTTTATATATTTTTTTTTCGGAAAGTATTCAGACCCCTTGACTTTTTCCACATTTTGTTACGTTACATATCGGATAAATGGGGTATTCATACAACTTCCTTTTTAGTTGTTTGTTAAGAATTGATTCTAGGTATTCTTCAATCACATTGAGCTGTTTTCTGATGTCCATCTTTACTTCTGGGCTGTGAATTGGTGTAGACTCAGGTTTAAAGTCTCTTGATTTTGGTTAGAATGGTTTCTTAAATTCTTTCTTAGAATTCTTTCTTAAATGATCCCGTCAGCAGACAAAACATTACAAACAGCTAGCAGCAAAGTAGATTGGTCACGAATGTCAGAAAAGCAATAAAATTAATCGCTTACCTTTGATGATCTTCGGATGTTTGCACTCACGAGACTCCCAGTTACACAAAAAATGTTCCTTTTGTTCCATAAAGATAATTTTTATATCCAAAATACCTCCACTTGGTTGGCGCGTTATGTTCAGAAATCCACAGGCTCTAGCGGTCACAATGGGGCAGACAAAAATTCCAAATAGTAACCGTAAAGTTCGTAGGAACATGTCAAACGTTTTTTTATAATCAATTCTCAGGTTGTTTTTACAATAAATAATCGATAATATTTCAACCGGACCGTAGCTTTTTTAATAGGAGAGAGAGAGAAAAGGTCTGCTCCAAGCTGCTCGCGCGTGCAAAACGGATGGCACCCAGCCATCCACTGACGCGATGTGATCTTTCTCGCTCATTTTTCAGAATAAAAAGCTGAAACTATGTCTAAAGACTGTTCAGACCATGTGGAAGCCATAGGAAAAGGAATCGGGATGATATCCCTTTACATGGAGGGAAGGTATGCAATGGAACAGGGAGCTTTCAAAATAGAAGGCACCTCCTCTTTGGATTTTCCTCAGGTTTTCGCCTGCAATATCAGTTCTGTTATACTCACAGACAATATTTTGACAGTTTTGGAAACTGTAGAGTGTGTTCTATCCTAATCTGACAATTATATGCATATTCTATATTATGGGCCTGAGAAATAGGCAGTTTCATTTGGGTATATTTTTCATCCAAACATCAAAATATTGCCCCCTACACTCAAGAGTACAAACCATTATACATTTTGTATTTTAAAAATAAATTATGAAAGGGAAGCTCAAATATACTGTTTATGTTTTTTAATGGCAAGTTTACACCATCACTATTGCAGTGAAACGTTTTGTCCAGGAAGTTATCTGAAAGGGAATTAATTTGTTATTGCCCAAATTGTTATTTTTTAAAGAAGGTTTCTACAGTACTTTCATTCTGTCTATATCTGCTTTTCTTAATATTGCACATTTCCTTTGGCTTTGATACTTCATGACTGCGTATTGTTCTGTTCAAGTAGACTGTGATTTTGCTGTGATTTGATAAGGGTGACAGTGAGCTGACTGAACGCTCTGAGAGACTCTTGAGTTGAGGTCAGTGAGAAAAGTAGTCCACAGTACTACAGCCAAATAGAAGGCACTTCCTGTTTGAGTTGTAGGTGTACCGACCATAGAAGTCCCCTCAAAGCATTGACTATGTACAGACCCCCCATGCGACAGAGCTGCAGCATTTGTGACCTATGTTTGATGGTGGTTTTTTCATAGTTGTGTCTAGAGGGGGCATATGGGGTGGGGGGAGAGGGAATACTGTCACCTACAGGCAGGTGTTTGTCCCCCTGCGTGCTAAAGGTGTCAGGTTCTTGTCCAGTTCTGAGAGTTAGGCCACCACAGACTAGTACAGGTCCCTGGGCCTGGAAATTGTTGATCTCCTCCTCTAGGATGGAGAAGATGTCATCGTTAAAGTATGGGGATTCTAGTGGAGGGATATAGGTAGCACACATGAGGACATTTTTCTCTGTTGAGATAATGTCCTTATTGGTTTCTAGCCAGATGTAAAATGTTCCTGTTTTGACTAATTTAATAGAATGAGTCAGATCTGCTCTGTAACAAATTAGAATACCCCCTGAGTCTCTTCACTGTTTCACACCTGGTAGTTTGGTGGATGGGACTACCAGCTCTCTGTAACCTAGAGGGCAACCAGTGGGTCCATCTCCTCTATACCATGTTTCACACCTGGTAGTATGGTGGATGGGACTACCAGCTCTTTGTAACCTAGAGGGCAACCAGTGGGTCCATCTCCTCTATACCACCCACCTGGTCATTTGGTGGATGGGACTACCAGCTCTCTGCAATCTAGAGGGCAACCAGTGGCTCCGTCTCCTCTATACCACCCACCTGGTCATTTGGTGGATGGGACTACCAGCTCTCTGCAATCTAGAGGGCAACCAGTGGCTCCGTCTCCTCTATACCATGTATCACATCTGATAGAATGGTGGATGGGACTACCAGCTCTCTGTAACCTAGAGGGCAACCAGTGGCTCCGTCTCCTCTATACCATGTATCACATCTGATAGGATGGAGGATGGGACTACCAGCTCTCTGTAACCTAGAGGGCAACCAGTGGCTCCGTCTAAACCAACCATGTTTCTTGAATAACAGTGTCTGTATTTCCAATTTCTTTGATGAAGTCCGGGATCTTGCTCTTTAGGTTTGAAGGCAGATGACCTCCGACCTTGAATATTCCATCATGATACAGCTTTGTGTTCCATAGTGTTTCTGGCTCCGTGTGGAGTTCCTCAATGACCTCATCCATCCGGATACTTTATCATCAGCCTTTTTCGTCTTCCCGTGACTCACACGGACGCACGTTCAAGTACACACAGGGTAATGAGAGTAGACGGCTGTGTGTGTGTGTGTGTGGTCTTAGGTGTGTTTGTGTGTGTGTGCGTGCGTGCGTGCATTTGTGTGTGTGTGTAATGGGATGTGAGGGTGTGAGGGAGAAAACCCCTGCTCTGCCATAGACCAGCTTCCTGTCTAGACTCTGAATGAGTAGGCCAGCCTCACTGTGACCCAGCCAGCGTTTTCCCTGTGTGTGTGTGTGTGTGTGTGTGTGTGTGTGTGTGTGTGTGTGTGTGTGTGTGTGTGTGTGTGTGTGTGTGTGTGTGTGTGTGTGTGTGTGTGTGTGTGTGTGTGTGTGTGTGTGTACGCTCGTGTATGTGTTTGTATGTCTTCCATTAAAAAAAATATATCCTCCTCAACCTCAAAGACCAGTCATTCCTCCTCAACCTCAAAGACCAGTCATTCCTCCTCAACCACAAAGACCAGTCATTCCTCCTCAACCACAAAGACCAGTCATTCCTCCTCAACCTCAAAGACCAGTCATTCCTCCTCAACCACAAAGACCAGTCATTCCTCCTCAACCACAAAGACCAGTCATTCCTCCTCAGCCACAAAGACCAGTCATTCCTCCTCAACCTCAAAGACCAGTCATTCCTCCTCAACCACAAAGACCAGTCATTCCTCCTCAACCACAAAGACCAGTCATTCCTCCTCAACCACAAAGACCAGTCATTCCTCCTCAGCCACAAAGACCAGTCATTCCTCCTCAACCACAAAGACCAGTCATTCCTCCTCAACCACAAAGACCAGTCATTCCTCCTCAGCCACAAAGACCAGTCATTCCTCCTCAACCACAAAGACCAGTCATTCCTCCTCAACCACAAAGACCAGTCATTCCTCCTCAGCCACAAAGACCAGTCATTCCTCCTCAACCACAAAGACCAGTCATTCCTCCTCAACCACAAAGACCAGTCATTCCTCCTCAACCTCAAAGACCAGTCATTCCTCCTCAACCACAAAGACCAGTCATTCCTCCTCAACCACAAAGACCAGTCATTCCTCCTCAACCACAAAGACCAGTCATTCCTCCTCAACCACAAAGACCAGTCATTCCTCCTCAACCACAAAGACCAGTCATTCCTCCTCAGCCACAAAGACCAGTCATTCCTCCTCAACCTCAAAGACCAGTAATTCCTCCTCAACCACAAAGACCAGTCATTCCTCCTCAACCACAAAGACCAGTCATTCCTCCTCAACCACAAAGACCAGTCATTCCTCCTCAGCCACAAAGACCAGTCATTCCTCCTCAACCTCAAAGACCAGTCATTCCTCCTCAACCACAAAGACCAGTCATTCCTCCTCAACCACAAAGACCAGTCATTCCTCCTCAACCACAAAGACCAGTCATTCCTCCTCAGCCACAAAGACCAGTCATTCCTCCTCAACCACAAAGACCAGTCATTCCTCCTCAACCACAAAGACCAGTCATTCCTCCTCAGCCACAAAGACCAGTCATTCCTCCTCAACCACAAAGACCAGTCATTCCTCCTCAACCACAAAGACCAGTCATTCCTCCTCAGCCACAAAGACCAGTCATTCCTCCTCAACCACAAAGACCAGTCATTCCTCCTCAACCACAAAGACCAGTCATTCCTACTCAACCACAATGACCAGTCATTCCTCCTCAACTACAATGAACAGTAATTCCTCCTCAAAAACATTTTAAAATCCTGTCTTCAGACATACTTTTCCTTGAAATTGATCATTCAGACATCTAGATATCCTTTTCTGCTCGGTTTCCCTCAAATTAATTACCCCCACTGTCTGTCTGTCTGTCTGTCTGTCTGTCTGTCCAGGAGTCCAGGATCAACTGGCCCTGGGTTCTGGTTAAAAGCAGTCACCACACCGTAGCTCAAGACCAAAAATATAAATGTAGGCTACAAAAAAAAAAGTATACTAAAATCATTACAATCCTGATTCAAATTCAACGGCTGTTTAGCGTGTTGGATGACTGGCTTTTTAAGACCAACTGCCAGCCTCGTGGCCTTTTCTCTCTGAGAGGAGAGACGGTGCCAGACAGTTTGAGCCTGATGTTACATTCGAACTCGGCTGATTTATGCTCCAGTGACATTAATGTCGTCATGGGCAACAGGTCCAATAGGCTCGGGGAAGATCCCCCTAAAGTAAATTGAATAAAATGTGCCTAAATTAGCTATATAATTACTCGTGTCTATACAGAAAATATTACACCACAGTTGGATCCACGGTGGATCAATTAGCTTCGGTATAAAATGTGCTGTGTTCCGCTCAATCACTTCATGATTGTGTCCCACTTGTTGTTGATTCTTCACAAAAAAAAATACAGTTTTATATCTTTATGTTTGAAGCCTGAAATGTGGCAAAAGGTTGCAAAGTTCAAGGGGGCCGAATACTTTCGCAAGGCACTGTAGGTATGTGTAGCTATCAAGAAAGTCAGATCTGGGGTGTGGGGGGGTGCGAGGGGGTCGTACTGGGGGGGTGTGAGGGGGTCGTACTGGGGGGGTGTGAGGGGGTCGTACTGGGGGGGTGTGAGGGGGTCGTACTGGGGGGGTGTGAGGGGGTCGTACTGGGGGGGTGCGAGGGGGTCGTACTGGGGGGGTGTGAGGGGGTCGTACTGGGGGGGTGTGAGGGGGTCGTACTGGGGGGGTTATTTAAGATACTCTTTGAAGAGATAGGCTTCTTTATTTTAAACAGTTTCTTTTGACTCAACCTGGTAATTGAATGTATGTACATGTGACTTATTCAATAGATAGACACCAAGCTTTGGCCTTTTGACCACCTCAAAAACCCTGCGTTGTTTTCCCTGTAGTGACTGACACTGACCCGTTTGACGCCTTCTAAATATACGCGTGTATTTACAACGTTGTCCTGGAGAAGAATACATGTTGTCATGGAGGAGAATACACGTTGTCCTGGAGAAGAATACATGTTGTCATGGAGAAGAGTACACGTTGTCCTGGAGAAGAATACATGTTGTCATGGAGAAGAATACACGTTGTCCTGGAGAAGAATACACGTTGTCCTGGAGAAGAATACACGTTGTCCTGGAGAAGAATACACGTTGTCCTGGAGGAGAATACACGTTGTCCTGGAGGAGAATACACGTTGTCCTGGAGGAGAATACATGTTGTCATGGAGAAGAATACATGTTGTCCTGGAGAAGAATACACGTTGTCCTGGAGAAGAATACATGTTGTCATGGAGAAGAATACATGTTGTCATGGAGAAGAATACACGTTGTCATGGAGAAGAATACACGTTGTCCTGGAGAAGAATACACGTTGTCATGGAGGAGAATACATGTTGTCATGGAGAAGAATACAGGTTGTCATGGAGAAGAATACATGTCATGGAGAAGAATACATGTTGTCATGGAGAAGAATACACGTTGTCATGGAGGAGAATACACGTTGTCCTGGAGAAGAATACATGTTGTCCTGGAGAAGAATACATGTTGTCATGGAGGAGAATACATGTTGTCCCGGAGAAGAATACATGTTGTCATGGAGAAGAATACATGTTGTCCTGGAGAAGAATACATGTTGTCATGGAGGAGAATACATGTTGTCCCGGAGAAGAATACATGTTGTCATGGAGAAGAATACATGTTGTCCTGGAGAAGAATACATGTTGTCATGGAGAAGAATACATGTTGTCATGGAGAAGAATACACGTTGTCATGGAGAAGAATACATGTTGTTCTGGAGAAGAATACACGTTGTCATGGAGAAGAATACATGTTGTCATGGAGAAGAATACATGTTGTCATGGAGAACAATACACGTTGTCATGGAGAAGAATACACGTTGTCATGGAGAAGAATAAATGTTGTCATGGAGAAGAATACATGTTGTCATGGAGAAGAATACACGTTGTCATGGAGAAGAATACACGTTGTCCTGGAGAAGAATACATGTTGTCATGGAGAAGAATACACGTTGTCATGGAGAAGAATACACGTTGTCATGGAGAAGAATACACGTTGTCATGAGAAGAATACATGTTGTCATGGAGAAGAATACATGTTGTCATGGAGGAGAATACATGTTGTCATGGAGAAGAATACACAACATACTTTCCAACCAGGTTTGACACGTCCTCTTTTCGTCTCCTTCGTCCTTTAATTTCTCACATCGCTGGTTTTCTATATCAGAAGGTGCTCTTCTGGCACCCGGTCTGAGCCTGCGGACCAAATGGTACACTCATCCCATCGATAGTGCACTACTTTTGAATGGGGCCAATAGGGTCCTGTTCAAAAGGTGTGCACTATATAGGGATTAGGGTGCCATTTGGGACTCAAGATTAGTTAGAACCGATAAAACACCAACATATTCTATATTCTGGTAAACATGGGAACGCCCTCCGCAGCGTGGCATCCTGCCCTGCCTCATGGGTAATTATGGTATTAACTCAGCCGTGAAGGTCGAAAGGCCGAATCGGACGAGGTCAGGGGCGGGGAGCGGAGAAGAGAAGAGTAGAAGAGGAGGAGATGAGAAGAGGAGAAGGGGAGAGTAGAGGAGAAGGAGAAGGAGAAGAGAGGAGGAGGAGGAGAGGAGAAGAGAGGAGCAGGAGAAGAGAAGGAGAAGAGGAGACGGGGAGAGCAGAGGAGAAGGAGAAGGAGAAGAGAGGAGGAGGAGGAGGAGAAGAGAAGGAGAAGAGGAGGAGAGGAGGAGAAGAGGAGAAGGGGAAGAAGAGTAGAGGAGGAGGAGAGGAGAAGAGGAGAAGAGAGGAAGAGAGAAGAGGAGAAGAGGAGAGGATGAGGAGAAGAGGAGAAGAGAGGAGGAGAGGAGAAGGAGAAGAGGAGAAGAGAGGAGAAGAGGAGAAAAGAACGAGGAGAGGAGAGGAGAATGGGAGAGGAGAGGAGGAGAGGAGAAGGAGAAGAGGAGGAGAAGAGGAGGAGATGAGAGGAGAAGGAGAAGGAGGATAGGAGAAGGAGAAAGGAGAAGAGAAGAAGAGATGACAAGGAGAAGAGAGGATGAGAAGAGGAGGATGAGAAGAGGAGAAGAGAGGAGAAGGTGAGGAGGAGAGGAGGATAAGGTGGACTGGGAAGTAGAAGGTACCTGTGGCGGGCACCATCCCATAAACCCTTGCTGTCACAATGGAGGCCAGAGGAGGTACAGGAGATCTTTTGTCTTCAATAATGGAGATTGTGATGAGGTGTATGGGGTGTTGAAGACTTGGTAAATAGTGTGGCCTTGGTGGTGCTACAGGAGGGAAATTATTTGCTTTCTCTATGTGTATTTTACCAGGTTGTCTTGGGGAAAAAAAGACCTCTGCAGCATCTCTAAATTTTGAAATGAACATGAATCCTAAAATAACATTATTATCTATTTTATAATGTTTCCACTAGTTTAGTTCGCATGGCTCCCCAGTCTAAAAAATCTCTCTCTCTCTCTCTCTCTCTCTCTCTCTCTCTCTCTCTCTCTCTCTCTCTCTCTCTCTCTCTCTCTCTCTCTCTCTCTCTCTCTCTCTATTCAAGGGCTTTATTGGCATGGGAAACATGTGTTAACATTGCCAAAGCAAGTGAGGTAGACAACATACAAAGTGAAAATATAAAGTGAAAAACAACAAAAATTAACAGTAAACATTACACATACAGAGGTTTCAAAACAGTAAAGACATTACAAATGTCATATTATATATATATATACAGTGTTTTAACAATGTACAAATGGTTAAAGGACACAAGATAAAATAAATAAGCATAAATATGGGTTGTATTTACAATGGTGTGTGTTCTTCACTGGTTGCCCTTTTCTCGTGGCAACAGGTCACAAATCTTGCTGCTGTGATGGCACACTGTGGAATTTCACCCAGTAGATATGGGAGTTTTTCAAATTTGGATTTGTTTTCGAATTCTTTGTGGATCTGTGTAATCTGAGGGAAATATGTCTCTCTAATATGGTCATACATTGGGCAGGAGGTTAGGAAGTGCAGCTCAGTTTCCACCTCATTTTGTGGGCAGTGAGCACATAGCCTGTCTTCTCTTGAGAGCCATGTCTGCCTACGGCGGCCTTTCTCAATAGCAAGGCTATGCTCACTGAGTCTGTACATAGTCAAAGCTTTCCTTAATTTTGGGTCAGTCACAGTGGTCAGGTATTCTGCCGCTGTGTACTCTCTGTTTAGGGCCAAATAGCATTCTAGTTTGCTCTGTTTTTTTGTTAATTCTTTCCAATGTGTCAAGTAATTATCTTTTTGTTTTCTCATGATTTGGTTGGGTCTAATTGTGCTGTTGTCCTGGGGCTCTGTAGGGTGTGTTTGTGTTTGTGAACAGAGCCCCAGGACCAGCTTGCTTAGGGGACTCTTCTCCAGGTTCATCTCTCTGTAGGTGATGGCTTTGTTATGGAAGGTTTGTGAATCACTTCCTTTTAGGTGGTTGTAGAATTTAACGGCTCTTTTCTGGATTTTGATAATTAGTGGGTATCGGCCTAATTCTGCTCTGCATGCATTATTTGGTGTTCTACGTTGTACACGGAGGATATTTTTGCAGAATTCTGCGTGCAGAGTCTCAATTTGGTGTTTGTCCCATTTTGTGAAGTCTTGGTTGGTGAGCGGACCCCAGACTCTCAGACTCTCAGACCCCCGGACTCTCTCTCTCTCTCTCTCTCTCTCTCTCTCTGTCTCTCTCTCTCTCTCTGTCTCTCTCTCTCTCTCCTTCTCTCTCTCTCCTTTTCTCTCTCCTTTTCTCTCACACACACACAGCTGGAGGGATGGTGTGAAAGGGAGGGGAAAAAATTTACTAATTTCATTAATCTCATCCCTTTTCAAGCGTGCGTTAATAAGTACAAATTAATATGATTAATCAAATTGACTACATCAACTCATTCCAGGTTTTCAAAGGCGAGAGGGTGTATTGAGGTGATCGGGAGGTTGAAGATGTTTTCAGCCTTGAGACAATGGAGACATGGATTGCGTACGTGGTGCCATTCAGTGGGTGATTGGAGAAGACAAAAAAACGATTTACGTGCCTTTGAACGGGGTATGGTAGTGTGTGCCAGGCGCACTGCTTTGTGGGTTTTTTTCAAGCTCAACAGTGTCCTGTGTGTGTCAAGAATGGTCCACCACCCAAAGGACATCCAGCCAACTTGACACAGCTGTGGGAATCATTGGAGTTAACATGGGTCAGCATCCCTGTGGAACGCTTTCCAACACCTTGTAGAGTCCATGCTTCGACATATTTTAAATTAATTTACCTTTATTTAACTAGACATGTCAGTTAAAGAACAAATTATTTTTGTTAAATGACGGTCGAGGAACAGTGGGTTAACTGGCCTAAGAACAGTGGGTTAACTGGCCTAGGAACAGTGGGTTAACTGGCCTAGGAACAGTGGGTTAACTGGCCTAGGAACAGTGGGTTAACTGGCCTAGGAACAGTGGGTTAACTGGCCTAAGAACAGTGGGTTAACTGGCCTAGGAACAGTGGGTTAACTGGCCTAGGAACAGTGGGTTAACTGGCCTAGGAACAGTGGGTTAACTGGCCTAGGAACAGTGGGTTAACTGGCCTAGGAACAGTGGGTTAACTGGCCTAGGAACAGTGGGTTAACTGGCCTAGGAACAGTGGGTTAACTGGCCTAGGAACAGTGGGTTAACTGGCCTAGGAACAGTGGGTTAACTGGTCTAGGAACAGTGGGTTAACTGGCCTAGGAACAGTGGGTTAACTGGCCTAGGAACAGTGGGTTAACTGGCCTAGGAACAGTGGGTTAACTGGCCTAGGAACAGTGGGTTAACTGGCCTAGGAACAGTGGGTTAACTTCCTTGTTCAGGGGCAAAACGACAGATTTTTTACCTTGTCAGCTCAGAGATTCAATCTTGCAACCTTTCGTTTACTAGTCCAACGCTCTAACCACTAGACTACCTGCCGCCTCTACACTCTGACCACTAGGCTTCCTGCCGCCTCTACACTCTAACCACTAGGCTACCTGCCGTCCCTCCACTCTAACCACTAGGCTACCCTGCCGCCCCTCCACTCTAACCACTAGGCTACCTGCCGCCCCTCCACTCTAACCACTAGACTACCTGCCGCCTCTACACTCTAACCACTAGGCTACCTGCCGCCTCTACACTCTAACCACTAGACTACCTGCCGCCTCTACACTCTAACCACTAGGCTACCTGCCGTCCCTCCACTCTAACCACTAGGCTACCCTGCCGCCCCTCCACTCTAACCACTAGGCTACCTGCCGCCCCTCCACTCTAACCACTAGACTACCTGCCACCTCTACACTCTAACCACTAGAATACCTGCCGCCTCTACACTTTAACCACTAGGCTACCTGCCGCCCCTCCACTCTAACCACTAGACTACCTGCCGCCTCCACACTCTAACCACTAGGCTACCTGCCGCCTCTACACTCTAACCACTAGGCTACCTGCCGCCTCTACACTCTAACCACTAGGCTACCTGCTGCCTCTACACTCTAACCACTAGACTACCTGCCGCCTCTACACTCTAACCACTAGACTACCTGCCGCCTCTACACTCTAACCACTAGACTACCTGCCGCCTCTACACTCTAACCACTAGACTACCTGCCGCCTCTGCACTCTAACCACTAGAATACCTGCCGCCTCTACACTCTAACCACTAGACTACCTGCCGCCTCTACACTCTAACCACTAGACTACCTGCCGCCTCTACACTCTAACCACTAGACTACCTGCCGCCTCTACACTCTAACCACTAGACTACCTGCCGCCCCCATCTTTGCATGTAGCTAGTTCTAGGATATCCTCAGTTTTGTTGCTGTAGAATTAATTAACCGATCCATTATTTTAGCTTGCTTTGGTCTGAAGTTTTTGTTTAACTAAAGGTTGACTAAATGTCCTTCGTCAACATTAGTGTGATATTTAAGGCAAATTCAATTTGGAAATTTCAATATGAATAGGTCACCAATAGGTCATTGGCTAATTTCTTAGGAAAACAACCAGACTATATACAGTATTGTACACGTAGGCTAGTGCTATATATAGTTTCAAGCTTGGCTTCTGGCTATTGTTATGCTTTCAGATTTTATATTTAGCTCCATTTATGCGGATCAATGCTGTGCTCTAGAATATGAGCAACTTAGGGGTCAAAGTTGAAACACATGGGACAAGCCCCTCAGCCTTCTGCTTTATTAAACCCAGTTCATGCTTACCGAGATTTATTCCCTAGTAGATTCACACAGCTGCACCTCACTGAGATCTCTCACCTGCAAATAACCATGAATAGGTATACGATACAGGATTTTTTTTTTAAATAACAGAGTAGTGGACGACTGGTAACCAGGGGCCATTAGAATTATAATAGAGAGTGAACCGGAGAAGAGCTGGGAGAGATGCTGTGTAATGAAGTCAGCAAGTAGAGACAGGATTTAGTGAACACCACTAGACAGATGCTAGGACCAGTGACCACCACTAGATAGAGGGGAGAACCAGTGACCACCACTAGATAGAGGGGAGGACCAGTGACCACCACTAGATAGAGGGGAGGACCAGTGACTACCACTAGATAGAGGGGAGGACCAGTGACCTCCACTAGATAGAGAGGAGGACCAGTGACCTCCACTAGATAGAGGGGAGGACCAGTGACTACCACTAGATAGAGGGGAGGACCAGTGACCTCCACTAGATAGAGGGGAGGACCAGTGACCTCCACTAGATAGA
>NC_048568.1:41340600-41390600 GCF_013265735.2 Oncorhynchus mykiss | reverse complement strand
CAGTAGAGAATAGAGAGTACTGCCAGTAGAGGGTAGAGAGGACTGCCAGTAGAGGATAGAGAGTACTGCCAGTAGAGAGTAGAGAGTACTGTCATTAGAGGGTAGAGAGTACTGCCAGTAGAGGGTAGAGAGTACTGCCAGTAGAGGGTAGAGAGTACTGCCAGTAGAGAGTTCTGCCAGTAGAGGATAGAGAGTACAGCCAGTAGAGGATAGAGAGTACTGCCAGTAGAGGATAGAGAGTACTGCCAGTAGAGGATAGAGAGTACAGCCAGTAGAGAATAGAGAGTACTGCCAGTAGAGAGCACTGCCAGTAGAGGGTAGAGAGTACTGCCAGTATAGGGTAGAGAGTACTGCCAGTAGAGGATAGAGAGTACTGCCAGTAGAGGGTAGAGAGTACTGCCAGTAGAGAGTAGAGAGTACTGCCAGTAGAGGGTAGACAGTACTGCCAGTAGAGAGTAGAGAGTACTGCCAGTAGAGGGTAGAGAGTTCTGCCAGTAGAGGGTAGAGAGTTCTGCCAGTAGAGGATAGAGAGTACTGCCAGTAGAGAGTACTGCCAGTAGAGGGTAGAGAGTACTGCCAGTAGAGGATAGAGAGTACTGCCAGTAGAGGGTAGAGAGTACTGTCAGTAGAGGGTAGAGAGTACTGCCAGTAGAGGATAGAGAGTACAGCCAGTAGAGAGTACTGCCAGCAGAGGGTAGAGAGTACTGCAGGGTAGAGGGTAGAGAATACTGCCAGTAGAGGGTAGAGAGTACAGCCAGTAGAGGGTAGAGAGTACAGCCAGTAGAGGATAGAGAGTACTACCAGTAGAGGGTAGAGAGTACTGCCAGTAGAGGGCAGAGAGTACTGTCAGTAGAGGATAGAGAGTACTGCCAGTAGAGGGTATAGAGTACTGCCAGTAGAGGGTAGAGAGTACTGCCAGTAGAGGGTACTGCCAGTAGAGGGTAGAGAGTACTGCCAGTAGAGGGTACTGCCAGTAGAGAGTAGAGAGTCCTGCCAGTAGAGGGTAGAGAGTACTGCCAGTAGAGGGTACTGCCAGTAGAGGGTAGAGAGTACTGCCAGTAGAGGGTACTGCCAGTAGGGAGTAGAGAGTACTGCCAGTAGAGGGTAGAGAGTACTGCCAGTAGAGGGTAGAGAGTACTGTCAGTAGAGAGTAGAGAGTACTGCCAGTAGAGGGTAGAGAGTACAGCCAGTAGAGGGTACTGCCAGTAGAGAGTACTGCCAGTAGAGGGTAGAGAGTTCTGCCAGTAGAGGGTACTGCCAGTAGAGAGTAGAAAGTACTGCCAGTAGAGGGTAGAGAGTACTGCCAGTAGAGGGTAGAGAGTACTGCCAGTAGAGGGTAGAGAGTACTGCCAGTAGAGGGTAGAGAGTACTGTCAGTAGAGGGTAGAGAGTACTGCCAGTAGAGGATAGAGAGTACTGCCAGTAGAGGGTAGAGAGTACTGCCAGTAGAGGATAGAGAGTACTGCCAGTAGAGGGTAGAGAGTACTGCCAGTAGAGGGTAGAGAGTACTGCCAGTAGAGGGTACTGCCAGTAGTGGGTAGAGAGTACTGCCAGTAGAGGGTACTGCCAGTAGAGGGTAGAGAGTACTGTCAGTAGAGGGTAGAGAGTACTGCCAGTAGAGTATAGATAGTACTGCCAGTAGAGAGTACTGCCAGTAGAGAGTACTGCCAGTAGAAGGTAGAGAGTGCTGTCAGTAGAGAATAGAGAGTACTGCCAGTAGAGGGTAGAGAGGACTGCCAGTAGAGGATAGAGAGTACTGCCAGTAGAGAGTAGAGAGTACTGTCATTAGAGGGTAGAGAGTACTGTCATTAGAGGGTAGAGAGTACTGCCAGTAGAGGGTAGAGAGTACTGCCAGTAGAGGGTAGAGAGTACTGCCAGTAGAGAGTTCTGCCAGTAGAGGATAGAGAGTACAGCCAGTAGAGGATAGAGAGTACTGCCAGTAGAGGATAGAGAGTACTGCCAGTAGAGGATAGAGAGTACAGCCAGTAGAGAATAGAGAGTACAGCCAGTAGAGAATAGAGAGTACTGCCAGTAGAGAGCACTGCCAGTAGAGGGTAGAGAGTACTGCCAGTATAGGGTAGAGAGTTCTGCCAGTAGAGGATAGAGAGTACTGCCAGTAGAGGGTAGAGAGTACTGCCAGTAGAGGGTAGAGAGTACTGCCAGTAGAGGGTAGAGAGTACTGCCAGTAGAGGGTAGAGAGTACTGTCAGTAGAGGGTAGAGAGTACTGCCAGTAGAGGATAGAGAGTACTGCCAGTAGAGGGTAGAGAGTACTGCCAGTAGAGGATAGAGAGTACTGCCAGTAGAGGGTAGAGAGTACTGCCAGTAGAGGGTAGAGAGTACTGCCAGTAGAGGGTACTGCCAGTAGTGGGTAGAGAGTACTGCCAGTAGAGGCGCCCTGTTAAGAACTCTTTTTATTTTTTAAAATATGTTTTTATATATATTGACTTTCAATTGTACTGCCAGTAGAGGGTAGAGAGTACTGTCAGTAGAGGGTAGAGAGTACTGCCAGTAGAGGGTAGAGAGTTCTGCCAGTAGAGTATAGAGAGTACTGCCAGTAGAGAGTACTGCCAGTAGAGAGTACTGCCAGTAGAAGGTAGAGAGTACTGCCAGTAGAGAATAGAGAGTACTGCCAGTAGAGGGTAGAGAGGACTGCCAGTAGATAATAGAGAGTACTGCCAGTAGAGAGTACTGTCATTAGAGGGTAGAGAGTACTGCCAGTAGAGGGTAGAGAGTACTGCCAGTAGAGGGTAGAGAGTACTGTCAGTAGAGGGTAGAGAGTACTGCCAGTAGAGGATAGAGAGTACTGCCAGTAGAGGGTAGAGAGTACTGCCAGTAGAGGATAGAGAGTACTGCCAGTAGAGGGTAGAGAGTACTGCCAGTAGAGGGTAGAGAGTACTGCCAGTAGAGGGTACTGCCAGTAGTGGGTAGAGAGTACTGCCAGTAGAGGGTACTGCCAGTAGAGGGTAGAGAGTACTGTCAGTAGAGGGTAGAGAGTACTGCCAGTAGAGTATAGAGAGTACTGCCAGTAGAGAGTACTGCCAGTAGAGAGTACTGCCAGTAGAAGGTAGAGAGTACTGTCAGTAGAGAATAGAGAGTACTGCCAGTAGAGGGTAGAGAGGACTGCCAGTAGAGGATAGAGAGTACTGCCAGTAGAGAGTAGAGAGTACTGTCATTAGAGGGTAGAGAGTACTGCCAGTAGAGGGTAGAGAGTACTGCCAGTAGAGGATAGAGAGTACTGCCAGTAGAGAGTTCTGCCAGTAGAGAGTACTGCCAGTAGAGAGTAGAGAGTACTGTCATTAGAGGGTAGAGAGTACTGTCATTAGAGGGTAGAGAGTACTGCCAGTAGAGGGTAGAGAGTACTGCCAGTAGAGGGTAGAGAGTACTGCCAGTAGAGAGTAGAGAGTACTGTCATTAGAGGGTAGAGAGTACTGCCAGTAGAGGGTAGAGAGTACTGCCAGTAGAGGATAGAGAGTACTGCCAGTAGAGAGTTCTGCCAGTAGAGAGTACTGCCAGTAGAGAGTAGAGAGTACTGTCATTAGAGGGTAGAGAGTACTGTCATTAGAGGGTAGAGAGTACTGCCAGTAGAGGGTAGAGAGTACTGCCAGTAGAGGGTAGAGAGTACTGCCAGTAGAGAGTTCTGCCAGTAGAGGATAGAGAGTAGAGCCAGTAGAGGATAGAGAGTACTGCCAGTAGAGGATAGAGAGTACTGCCAGTAGAGGATAGAGAGTACAGCCAGTAGAGAATAGAGAGTACAGCCAGTAGAGAATAGAGAGTACTGCCAGTAGAGAGCACTGCCAGTAGAGGGTAGAGAGTACTGCCAGTATAGGGTAGAGAGTTCTGCCAGTAGAGGATAGAGAGTACTGCCAGTAGAGGGTAGAGAGTACTGCCAGTAGAGAGTAGAGAGTACTGCCAGTAGAGGGTAGACAGTACTGCCAGTAGAGAGTAGAGAGTACTGCCAGTAGAGGGTAGAGAGTTCTGCCAGTAGAGGGTAGAGAGTTCTGCCAGTAGAGGATAGAGAGTACTGCCAGTAGAGGATAGAGAGTACTGCCAGTAGAGGGTAGAGAGTACTGCCAGTAGAGGATAGAGAGTACTGCCAGTAGAGGGTAGAGAGTACTGTCAGTAGAGGGTAGAGAGTACTGCCAGTAGAGGATAGAGAGTACAGCCAGTAGAGAGTACTGCCAGCAGAGGGTAGAGAGTACTGCAGGGTAGAGGGTAGAGAATACTGCCAGTAGAGGGTAGAGAGTACAGCCATTAGAGGGTAGAGAGTACAGCCAGTAGAGGATAGAGAGTACTGCCAGTAGAGGATAGAGAGTACTACCAGTAGAGGGTAGAGAGTACTGCCAGTAGAGGGCAGAGAGTACTGTCAGTAGAGGATAGAGAGTACTGCCAGTAGAGGGTATAGAGTACTGCCAGTAGAGGGTAGAGAGTACTGCCAGTAGAGGGTAGAGAGTACTGCCAGTAGAGGGTACTGCCAGTAGAGGGTAGAGAGTACTGCCAGTAGAGGGTACTGCCAGTAGAGAGTAGAGAGTACTGCCAGTAGAGGGTAGAGAGTACTGCCAGTAGAGGGTACTGCCAGTAGAGGGTAGAGAGTACTGCCAGTAGAGGGTACTGCCAGTAGGGAGTAGAGAGTACTGCCAGTAGAGGGTAGAGAGTACTGCCAGTAGAGGGTAGAGAGTACTGTCAGTAGAGAGTAGAGAGTACTGCCAGTAGAGGGTAGAGAGTACAGCCAGTAGAGGGTACTGCCAGTAGAGAGTACTGCCAGTAGAGGGTAGAGAGTTCTGCCAGTAGAGGGTACTGCCAGTAGAGAGTAGAAAGTACTGCCAGTAGAGGGTAGAGAGTACTGCCAGTAGAGGGTAGAGAGTACTGCCAGTAGAGGGTAGAGAGTACTGCCAGTAGAGGGTAGAGAGTACTGTCAGTAGAGGGTAGAGAGTACTGCCAGTAGAGGATAGAGAGTACTGCCAGTAGAGGGTAGAGAGTACTGCCAGTAGAGGATAGAGAGTACTGCCAGTAGAGGGTAGAGAGTACTGCCAGTAGAGGATAGAGAGTACTGCCAGTAGAGGGTAGAGAGTACTGCCAGTAGAGGATAGAGAGTACTGCCAGTAGAGGGTAGAGAGTACTGCCAGTAGAGGGTAGAGAGTACTGCCAGTAGAGGATAGAGAGTACTGCCAGTAGAGGGTAGAGAGTACTGCCAGTAGAGGATAGAGAGTACTGCCAGTAGAGGGTAGAGAGTACTGCCAGTAGAGGGTAGAGAGTACTGCCAGTAGAGGGTACTGCCAGTAGTGGGTAGAGAGTACTGCCAGTAGAGGCGCCCTGTTAAGAACTCTTTTTATTTTTTAAAATATGTTTTTATATATATTGACTTTCAATTGTACTGCCAGTAGAGGGTAGAGAGTACTGTCAGTAGAGGGTAGAGAGTACTGCCAGTAGAGGGTAGAGAGTTCTGCCAGTAGAGTATAGAGAGTACTGCCAGTAGAGAGTACTGCCAGTAGAAGGTAGAGAGTACTGCCAGTAGAGAATAGAGAGTACTGCCAGTAGAGGGTAGAGAGGACTGCCAGTAGATAATAGAGAGTACTGCCAGTAGAGAGTACTGTCATTAGAGGGTAGAGAGTACTGCCAGTAGAGGGTAGAGAGTACTGCCAGTAGAGGGTAGAGAGTACTGCCAGTAGAGAGTTCTGCCAGTAGAGGATAGAGAGTACAGACAGTAGAGGGTAGAGAGTACTGCCAGTAGAGGGTAGAGAGTACTGCCAGTAGAGGGTAGAGAGTACTGCCAGTAGAGGGTAGAGAGTACTGCCAGTAGAGAGTTCTGCCAGTAGAGGATAGAGAGTACAGACAGTAGAGGGTAGAGAGTACTGCCAGTAGAGGATAGAGAGTACTGCCAGTAGAGAGTTCTGCCAGTAGAGGATAGAGAGTACAGACAGTAGAGGGTAGAGAGTTCTGCCAGTAGAGGATAGAGAGTACTGCCAGTAGAGGGTAGAGAGTACTGCCAGTAGAGGGTAGAGAGTACTGCCAGTAGAGGGTAGAGAGTACTGCCAGTAGAGGGTAGAGAGTACTGTCAGTAGAGGGTAGAGAGTACTGCCAGTAGAGGATAGAGAGTACTGCCAGTAGAGGGTAGAGAGTACTGCCAGTAGAGGATAGAGAGTACTGCCAGTAGAGGGTAGAGAGTACTGCCAGTAGAGGGTAGAGAGTACTGCCAGTAGAGGGTACTGCCAGTAGTGGGTAGAGAGTACTGCCAGTAGAGGTGCCCTGTTAAGAACTCTTTTTATTTTTTAAAATATGTTTTTATATATATTGACTTTCAATTGTACTGCCAGTAGAGGGTAGAGAGTACTGTCAGTAGAGGGTAGAGAGTACTGCCAGTAGAGGGTAGAGAGTTCTGCCAGTAGAGTATAGAGAGTACTGCCAGTAGAGAGTACTGCCAGTAGAGAGTACTGCCAGTAGAAGGTAGAGAGTACTGCCAGTAGAGAATAGAGAGTACTGCCAGTAGAGGGTAGAGAGGACTGCCAGTAGATAATAGAGAGTACTGCCAGTAGAGAGTACTGTCATTAGAGGGTAGAGAGTACTGCCAGTAGAGGGTAGAGAGTACTGCCAGTAGAGGGTAGAGAGTACTGTCAGTAGAGGGTAGAGAGTACTGCCAGTAGAGGATAGAGAGTACTGCCAGTAGAGGGTAGAGAGTACTGCCAGTAGAGGATAGAGAGTACTGCCAGTAGAGGGTAGAGAGTACTGCCAGTAGAGGGTAGAGAGTACTGCCAGTAGAGGGTACTGCCAGTAGTGGGTAGAGAGTACTGCCAGTAGAGGGTACTGCCAGTAGAGGGTAGAGAGTACTGTCAGTAGAGGGTAGAGAGTACTGCCAGTAGAGTATAGAGAGTACTGCCAGTAGAGAGTACTGCCAGTAGAGAGTACTGCCAGTAGAAGGTAGAGAGTACTGTCAGTAGAGAATAGAGAGTACTGCCAGTAGAGGGTAGAGAGGACTGCCAGTAGAGGATAGAGAGTACTGCCAGTAGAGAGTAGAGAGTACTGTCATTAGAGGGTAGAGAGTACTGCCAGTAGAGGGTAGAGAGTACTGCCAGTAGAGGGTAGAGAGTACTGCCAGTAGAGAGTTCTGCCAGTAGAGGATAGAGAGTACAGCCAGTAGAGGATAGAGAGTACTGCCAGTAGAGGATAGAGAGTACTGCCAGTAGAGGATAGAGAGTACAGCCAGTAGAGAATAGAGAGTACAGCCAGTAGAGAATAGAGAGTACTGCCAGTAGAGAGCACTGCCAGTAGAGGGTAGAGAGTACTGCCAGTATAGGGTAGAGAGTTCTGCCAGTAGAGGATAGAGAGTACTGCCAGTAGAGGGTAGAGAGTACTGCCAGTAGAGAGTAGAGAGTACTGCCAGTAGAGGGTAGACAGTACTGCCAGTAGAGAGTAGAGAGTACTGCCAGTAGAGGATAGAGAGTACAGCCAGTAGAGAGTACTGCCAGTAGAGGGTAGAGAGTACTGCCAGTAGAGGATAGAGAGTACTGCCAGTAGAGGGTAGAGAGTACTGTCAGTAGAGGGTAGAGAGTACTGCCAGTAGAGGATAGAGAGTACAGCCAGTAGAGAGTACTGCCAGCAGAGGGTAGAGAGTACTGCAGGGTAGAGGGTAGAGAATACTGCCAGTAGAGGGTAGAGAGTAAAGCCAGTAGAGGGTAGAGAGTACAGCCAGTAGAGGATAGAGAGTACTGCCAGTAGAGGATAGAGAGTACTACCAGTAGAGGGTAGAGAGTACTGCCAGTAGAGGGCAGAGAGTACTGTCAGTAGAGGATAGAGAGTACTGCCAGTAGAGGGTATAGAGTACTGCCAGTAGAGGGTAGAGAGTACTGCCAGTAGAGGGTAGAGAGTACTGCCAGTAGAGGGTACTGCCAGTAGAGGGTAGAGAGTACTGCCAGTAGAGGGTACTGCCAGTAGAGAGTAGAGAGTACTGCCAGTAGAGGGTAGAGAGTACTGCCAGTAGAGGGTACTGCCAGTAGAGGGTAGAGAGTACTGCCAGTAGAGGGTACTGCCAGTAGGGAGTAGAGAGTACTGCCAGTAGAGGGTAGAGAGTACTGCCAGTAGAGGGTAGAGAGTACTGTCAGTAGAGAGTAGAGAGTACTGCCAGTAGAGGGTAGAGAGTACAGCCAGTAGAGGGTACTGCCAGTAGAGAGTACTGCCAGTAGAGGGTAGAGAGTTCTGCCAGTAGAGGGTACTGCCAGTAGAGAGTAGAAAGTACTGCCAGTAGAGGGTAGAGAGTACTGCCAGTAGAGGGTAGAGAGTACTGCCAGTAGAGGGTAGAGAGTACTGCCAGTAGAGGGTAGAGAGTACTGTCAGTAGAGGGTAGAGAGTACTGCCAGTAGAGGATAGAGAGTACTGCCAGTAGAGGGTAGAGAGTACTGCCAGTAGAGGATAGAGAGTACTGCCAGTAGAGGGTAGAGAGTACTGCCAGTAGAGGATAGAGAGTACTGCCAGTAGAGGGTAGAGAGTACTGCCAGTAGAGGATAGAGAGTACTGCCAGTAGAGGGTAGAGAGTACTGCCAGTAGAGGGTAGAGAGTACTGCCAGTAGAGGATAGAGAGTACTGCCAGTAGAGGGTAGAGAGTACTGCCAGTAGAGGATAGAGAGTACTGCCAGTAGAGGGTAGAGAGTACTGCCAGTAGAGGGTAGAGAGTACTGCCAGTAGAGGGTACTGCCAGTAGTGGGTAGAGAGTACTGCCAGTAGAGGCGCCCTGTTAAGAACTCTTTTTATTTTTTAAAATATGTTTTTATATATATTGACTTTCAATTGTACTGCCAGTAGAGGGTAGAGAGTACTGTCAGTAGAGGGTAGAGATTACTGCCAGTAGAGGGTAGAGAGTTCTGCCAGTAGAGTATAGAGAGTACTGCCAGTAGAGAGTACTGCCAGTAGAAGGTAGAGAGTACTGCCAGTAGAGAATAGAGAGTACTGCCAGTAGAGGGTAGAGAGGACTGCCAGTAGATAATAGAGAGTACTGCCAGTAGAGAGTACTGTCATTAGAGGGTAGAGAGTACTGCCAGTAGAGGGTAGAGAGTACTGCCAGTAGAGGGTAGAGAGTACTGCCAGTAGAGAGTTCTGCCAGTAGAGGATAGAGAGTACAGACAGTAGAGGGTAGAGAGTACTGCCAGTAGAGGGTAGAGAGTACTGCCAGTAGAGGGTAGAGAGTACTGCCAGTAGAGGGTAGAGAGTACTGCCAGTAGAGAGTTCTGCCAGTAGAGGATAGAGAGTACAGACAGTAGAGGGTAGAGAGTACTGCCAGTAGAGGATAGAGAGTACAGACAGTAGAGGGTAGAGAGTACTGCCAGTAGAGGGTAGTGTTTGTCCATATGCTCTGGAGCCACATGTGTTGTACGTTTCCGTTTCCCCCAAGCTACCCTGGATCCCTCTGGCTCGGTTCACACCAGGGTCTTCCACTGTTGTTGTTTTGTAAAGAAGCATTGGTTTGCTTAGAGTTTGAAAAAGGGAAAATCTTTACTAGAAATGTTTACAAATGAATCTGTTTTTGTGTGTGAAATGTTTGTTGTGTTTCAAAAGAGAATGATATCGGGGTCATTCCGTAAAATTAGTGCCTTTTATATCCCTTTAAGGTTCTGTGTCGAAATTGTGCACCAATATTGCATTTTTAAATCATGTTATATTAAATTATATTAAATGCCCTTTAATATAGACCACATGGACAGTACGAAAAAAATCTGAATTTTTTATAAAATATCAAAATTCAGCGTTTTCAGATGTTTCTCCATCAACCCTTTGTCATTTCTAGGAAGATTTTTTAAACTTAATACCAACATTTCTCCAGGTTTTCACCATCGTTGTAAAGCCCTAGATATTGTGTTGCTTTGACATCAGGCATCAGTCATTTCTAAAAAAATAAATAAAAAAAAGGTTTGTGATTATAGTGATTCACATCCCTCACATTTTAAGATCAACCCTTTTCCGTGAACCGAAATCTCGTTTTAAAATGGTGAAACTAGTCATTTTAAAATATATATTTTCCAAAACGAGAACATTAAACATCTAGTAGTGATGTCATAGTGTTAAAGTGGGTGATCTGGTTCTACACTTTCTTTGGCCATGTTCTGAGCACAAAACGTCAACCCTGTTATCCATCAGACTAGGGATGCATGGCTGATTTAAGAAGAAATCGCCAACCCTGTTTACAGTCAACCATGTTTACAGTCAACCATGTTTATAGTCAACCCTGTTACAGTTAACCCTGTTTACAATCAACCCTGTTACAGTCAACCATGTTTACAGTCAACCATGTTACAGTCAACCATGTTTACAGTCAACCATGTTACAGTCAACCCTGTTACAGTCAACCATGTTTACAATCAACCCTGTTACGGTCAACCCTGTTATGGTCAACCCTGATACAGTCAACCCTGTTACAGTCAACCATGTTTACAGTCAACCCTGTTACAGTCAACCATGTTTACAGTCAACCATGTTTACAGTCAACCCTGTTACAGTCAACCCTGTTACAGTCAACCATGTTTACAGTCAACCCTGTTACAGTCAACCCTGTTACAGTCAACCATGTTTACAGTCAACCCTGTTACAGTCAACCATGTTACAGTCAACCCTGTTACAGTCAACCATGTTTACAGTCAACCATGTTTACAGTCAACCCTGTTACAGTCAACCATGTTTACAGTCAACCCTGTTACAGTCAACCCTGTTACAGTCAACCCTGTTACAGTCAACCATGTTTACAGTCAACCCTGTTACAGTCAACCATGTTACAGTCAACCCTGTTACAGTCAACCATGTTTACAGTCAACCATGTTTACAGTCAACCCTGTTACAGTCAACCATGTTTACAGTCCACCCTTGATTCATCCTTGTGTTTCAGCCCCCTAGGACTCCTAGATTCAGCAGGACTTTGGGACCCCAAGATCCAGTCTTGTGTTTCAGCAGTTTTTTACACTTATTTTTTATTTTACCTTTATTTAACCAGGTAGGCAAGTTGAAAACAAGGTCTCATTTACAACTACGACCTGGCCAAGATAAAGCAAAGCAGTTCGACACATACAACGACACAGAGTTACACATGGAGTAAAACAAACATACAGTCAATAATACAGTATAAACAAGTCTATATACGATGTGAGCAAATGAGGTGAGATAAGGGAGGTAAACACTGGAATGGTAGATTTGCAGTGGAAGAATGTGCAAAGTAGAGATAGAAATAATGGGGTGCAAAGGAGCTAAATAAATACAGTAGGGGGGAGAGGTAGTTGTTTGGGCTAAATTATAGTTGGGCTATGTACAGGTACAGTAATCTGTGAGCTGCTCTGACAGCTGGTGTTTAAAGCTAGTGAGGGAGGTAAGAGTCTCCAGCTTCAGAGATTTTATAGTTCGTTCCAGTCATTGGCAGCAGAGAACTGGAAGGAGAGGCTGCCAAAGGAAGAATTGGTTTTGGGGGTGACCAGAGAGATATACCTGCTGGAGCGCGTGCTACAGGTGGGTGCTGCTATGGTGACCAGCGAGCTGAGATAAGGGGGGACTTTACCTAGCAGGGTCTTGTAGATGACCTGGAGCCAGTGGGTTTGGCAACGAGTATGAAGCGAGGGCCAGCCAGCGAGAGTGTACAGGTCGCAGTGGTGGCTAGTATATGGGGCTTTGGTGACAAAACGGATGGCACTGGGATAGACTGCATCCAATTTATTGAGGCTATTTTGTAAATTACATCGCCGAAGTCGAGGATTGGTAGGATGGTCAGTTTTACAAGGGTATGTTTGGCAGCATGAGTGAAGGATGCTTTGTTTGCGAAATAGGAAGCCAATTCTAGATTTAACTTTGGATTGGAGATGTTTGATGTGAGTCTGGAAGGAGAGTTTACAGTCTAACCAGACACCTAGGTATTTGTAGTTGTCCACATATTCTAAGTCAGAATCGTCCAGAGTAGTGATGTTGGACAGGCGGGCAGGTGCAGGCAGCGATCGGTTGAAGAGCATGCATTTAGTTTTACTTGTATTTAAGAGCAATTGGAGGCCACGGAAGGAGAGTTGTATGGCATTGAAGATCGTCTGAAGGGTTGTTAACACAGTGTCCAAAGAAGGGCCAGAAGTATACAGAATGGTGTCGTCTACGTAGAGGTGGAACAGAGACTCACCAGCAGCAAGAGCGACATCATTGATGTATACAGAGAAGAGAGTCGGTCCAAGAATTGAACCCTGAGGCACCCCCATAGAGACTGACAGAGGCCCAGACAACAGGCCCTCCGATTTGACATCCTGAACTCTATCAGAGAAGTAATTGGTGAACCAGGCGAGGCAATCATTTGAGAAACCAAGGTTATCGAGTCTGCCGATGAGGATGTGGGGATTGACAGAGTCGAAAGCCTTGGCCAGGTCAATGAATACAGCTGCACAGTATTGTTTCTTATCGAGGGCGGTTAAGATATCCTTTAGGACCTTGAGCGTGGCTGAGGTGCACCCATGACCAGCTCTGAAACCAGATTGCATAGCGGAGAAGGTATGGTGGGATTCGAAATGGTCGGTAATCTGTTTGTTAACTTGGCTTTCGAAGACCTTAGAAAGACAGGGTAGGATAGATATAGGTCTGTAGCAGTTTGGGTCAAGAGTGTGGCAGCTTTCCAATCTTTGGGAATATCAGACGATACGAAAGAGAGGTTGCAACAATTTCGGCAGATTTAGGTGAAAGAAAAGTGTGTGTGGGGGGGTGCAGTGCTGTTGACCAGGACACGGGTAGCCAGGTGGAAAGCATGGCCAGCAGTAGAAAAATTCTTATTGAAATTCTCAATTATAGTGGATTTATCGGTGGTGACAGTGTTTCCTATCCTCAGTGCAGTGGGCAGCTGGGAGTAGGTGTTATTATTCTCCATGGACTTTACAGTGTCCCAGAACTTTTTTGAGTTTGTGTTGCAGGAAGCAAATTTCTGCTTGAAAAAGCTAGCCTTAGCTTTTCTAACTGCCTGTGTATATTGGTTTCTAGCTTCCCTGAAAAGTTGCATATCACGGGGGCTGTTCGATGCTAATGCAGAACGCCATAGGATGTTTTTGTGTTGGTTAAGGGTATTCAGGTCTGGAAAGAACCAAGGGCATATCTGTTCCTGGTTCTACATTTCTTGAATGGGGCATGCTTATTTAAGATGGTGAGGAAGGCATTTAAAAAAACAGGCGTCCTCTACTGACGGGATGAGGTCAATATCCTTCCAGGATACCCCGGCCAGGTCGATTAGAAAGGCCTGCTCGCTGAAGTGTTTCAGGGAGCGTTTGACAGTGATGAGTGGAAGTCGTTTGACCGCTGACCCATTACGGATGCAGGCAATGAGGCAGTGATCGCTGAGGTCTTGGTTGAAAACAGCAGAGGTGTATTTAGAGGGCAAGTTGGTTAGGATGATATCTATGAGGGTGCCCGTGTTTATGGCTTTGGGGTGGTACCTGGTAGGTTCATTGATAATTTGTGTGAGACTGAGGGCATCAAGCTTAGATTGTAGGATGGCTGGGGTGTTAAGCATGTTCCAGTTTAGGTCACCTAGCATCACAAGCTCTGAAGATAGATGGGGGGCAATCAGCTCACATATGGTGTCCAGAGCACAGCTGGGGGCACAGGGTGGTCTATAGCAGGCTGCAACGGTGAGAGGCTTGTTTTTAGAGAGGTGGATTTTTAAAAGTAGAAGTTCAAATTGTTTGGGTACAGACCTGGATAGTAGGACAGAACTCTGCAGGCTATCTCTGCAGTAGATTGCAACACCGCCCCCTTTGGCCGTTCTATCTTGTCTGAAAATGTTGTAGTTAGGGATGAAGATTTCAGAATTTTTGGTGGTCTTCCTAAGCCAGGATTCAAACACAGCTAGAACATCCGGGTTGGCAGAGTGTGCTAAAGCAGTGAATAGAACACACTTAGGGAGGAGGCTTATAATGTTAACATGCATGAAACCAAGGCTATTATGGTTACAGAAGTCATCAAAAGAGAGCGCCTGAGGAATAAGAGTGGAGCTAGGCACTGCAGGGCCTGGATTCACCTCTACATCACCAGAGGAACAGAGGAGGAGTAGGATAAGGGTACGGCTAAAAGCTATGAGAATTGATCGTCTAGAACGTCTGGAACAGAGAGTAAAAGGAGCTTCAAGGTATAATGTACAGACAAAGGTATGGTAGGATGTGAATACAGTGGAGGTAAACCTAGGTATTGAGTGATGATGGGAGAGATATTGTCTCTAGAAACATCATTGAAACCAGGTGATGTCATCGCATGTGTGGGTGGTGGAACTGAAAGGTTGGATAAGGTATAATGAGCAGGGCTAGAGGCTCTACAGTGAAATAAGCCAATAAACACTAACCAGAACAGTAATGGACAAGGCATATTGACATTAAGGAGAGAGCATGCTTAGCCGAGTGATCATAAGGGTCCAGTGAGTAGTGAGGTTGGTTGGGGTCAATCCAATTGGCAAAATAGATATAGTTATAGTGACCCAAGAAAAATTGTCCGATAGGTCAATTGTCTGATAGACCTATTCAGATAGCAGCCGATAAGACAGCTAACGATTAGCGGACTGCAGATGGGCTTTCAGGTAACGTCGCGACGGTGGGGCCAGTTGGATGACTTCCTCGGGCAGATAACGTCGGTAGTCCAGTTGTGAAGGCCCGGTGGGGCTCCGCGTTGGCAGGGTCCGGATAGGTGATTGTAGCCCAGGAGTGACTGATGGAACTCTTCAGCTGGCTTGCTCCGGAATAATTGATGTTTGCTCTGGGATCGACATAAGCCAATAGTCACACGGATAGCATCTAGCTAGCTGCGAGATCCAGGTGTAAATGTGCTTTGGGGCCCCTAGATTCAGCTTTGTGTTTGGGCCAGGCTTCATGTTCCATAATGTAGGGGGATGTCGTAAGGGTTGTCGACCCTTTTATGGTTCTACTCTACTTTGGCCAATTTAGGGAAATAATGAGAGACCTGCTATTCAGGTAGCCTAGTGGTTAGAGACAGGTAGCCTAGTGGTTAGAAGCAGGTAGCCTAGGGGTTAGAGACAGATAGCCTAGTGGTTAGAGACAGATAGCCTAGGGGTTAGAGGCAGGTAGCCTAGGGGTTAGAGGCAGGTAGCCTAGGGGTTAGAGGCAGGTAGCCTAGGGGTTAGAGGCAGGTAGCCTAGGGGTTAGAGGCAGGTAGCCTAGTGGTTAGAGACAGGTCGCCTAGTGGTTAGAGGCAGGTAGCCTAGTGGTTAGAAGCAGGTAGCCTAGGGGTTAGAGACAGATAGCCTAGTGGTTAGAGACAGATAGCCTAGGGGTTAGAGGCAGGTAGCCTAGGGGTTAGAGACAGATAGCCTAGTGGTTAGAGGCAGGTAGCCTAGGGGTTAGAGGCAGGTAGCCTAGGGGTTAGAGGCAGGTAGCCTAGTGGTTAGAGACAGGTCGCCTAGTGGTTAGAGGCAGGTAGCCTAGTGGTTAGAGGCAGGTAGCCTAGGGGTTAGAGGCAGGTAGCCTAGTGGTTATAGGCAGGTAGCCTAGTGGTTAGAGGCAGGTAGACTAGGGGTTAGAGGCAGGTAGCCTAGGGGTTAGAGGCAGGTAGCCTAGGGGTTAGAGGCAGGTAGCCTAAGGGTTAGAGGCAGGTAGCCTAGTGGTTAGAGGCAGGTAGCCTAGTGGTTAGAGGCAGGTAGCCTAGGGGTTAGAGGCAGGTAGCCTAGTGGTTAGAGGCAGGTAGACTAGGGGTTAGAGGCAGGTGGCCTAGTGGTTAGAGGCAGGTAGCCTAGTGGTTAGAGCAGGTAGCCTAGTGGTTAGAGGCAGGTAGCCTAGTGGTTAGAGCAGGTAGCCTAGTGGTTAGAGGAGGTAGCCTAGGGGTTAGAGGCAGGTAGACTAGAGGTTAGAGGCAGGTAGCCTAGTGGTTAGAGCAGGTAGCCTAGTGGTTAGAGACAGGTAGCCTAGTGGTTAGAGGCAGGTAGCCTAGTGGTTAGAGCAGGTAGCCTAGTGGTTAGAGGAGGTAGCCTAGTGGTTAGAGACAGGTAGACTAGGGGTTAGAGGCAGGTGGCCTAGTGGTTAGAGACAGGTAGACTAGGGGTTAGAGGCAGGTAGCCTAGGGGTTAGAGGGAGGCAGCCTAGTGGTTAAATGCTGGTAGACTAGGGGTTAGAGGCAGGTAGCCTAGTGGATAGAGCAGGTAGCCTAGTGGTTAGAGACAGGTAGCCTAGTGGTTAGAGGAAGGTAGCCTAGTGGTTAGAGCAGGTAGCCTAGTAGTTAGAGAAGGTAGCCTAGTGGTTAGAGACAGGTAGACTAGGGGTTAGAGGCAGGTGGCCTAGTGGTTAGAGACAGGTAGACTAGTGGTTAGAGGCAGGTGGCCTGTTGGCCAGTTAGCCAGTGGAGACTAGAATGTAGCCTGTTAGCCATATAGCCAGTAGAGACTAGAATGTAGCCAGTTAGCCAGATAGCCAGTAGAGACTAGAATGTAGCCAGTTAGCCAGATAGCCAGTAGAGACTAGAATGTAGCCAGTTAGCCAGATAGGCAGTAGAGACTAAAATATCAGTAAATAACAAACACCAAATTTAGACTCTGCACGCAGAATTCTGCAAAAAAATATCGCTGATACCCGCTAATTATCCAAATCTGGAAAAGAGCCACTACAACCACCTAAAAGGAAGCGATTCCCAAACCTTACATAACAAAGCCATCACACACAGAGAAATAAACCTAGATAAGAGCCCCCCTAAGCAAGCTGGTCCTGGGGCTCTGTTCACAAACACAAACACACCCTACAGAGCCCCAGGACAGCAACACAATTAGACCCAACCAAATCATGAGAAAACAAAAAGATAATTACTTCACACATTGGAAAGACTTTACAAAACAACTGAGCAAACTAGAATACTATTTGGCCCTAAACAGAGAGTACACAGTGGCAGAAACCTGACCACTGTGACTGACCCAAACTTAAGGAAATCTTTGACTATGTACAGACTCAGTGAGTATAGCCTTGCTATTGAGAAAGGCCGCCGAAGGCAGACCTGGCTCTCAAGAGAAGACAGGCTATGTGCACACTGCACACAAAATGAGGTGGAAACTGAGCTGCACTTCCTAACCTCCTGCCCAATGTATGACCATATTAGAGAGACATATTTCCCTCAGATTACACAGACCCACAAAGAGTTTGAAAACAAATCCAATTTAGTTGAACTCACATATATATTGAGTGAAATACCACAGTGTGCCATCACAGCAGCAAGATTTGTGACCTGCTGCCACGAGAAAAGGGCAACCAGTGAAGAACACACACCATTGTAAATACAACCCATATTTATGTTTATTTATTTTCCCTTTTTGTACTTTAACTATTTGCAAATCATGACAACACTGTTTGTAGACATAATATGACATTGGAAATGTCTTTATTCTTTTGGAACGTTGGTGAGTGTAATGTTTACTGATACTTTTGTATTGTTTATTTCACTTTGGTTTATTATCTAGTTCACTTGCTTTGGCGACGTATATGTTTCCCATGCCAATAAAGCCCCTGAAATGTAAATAAATATTGAAATACATTGAAATTGAATTGAGAGAGAGAGCTGATGGTTTGTTTTTCAAAGCTTTGCGAAGAATGACAGGAGCGGTCCCATAAGATTACAACCACGACGTCGAGAGAGTTAACACTGGCGATCGACTTAAACACTTTACAACTAGGCACGCTGAAAATAAACAAGAGTTGCACACATACACTGTAAAACTGTTGCGCCAACCGAGAGCTCAAAAAAACAGAGATCCGGAAGAGACATCTTTATCTCCTCCTTACTGACTGCTGGTGCGCACGGTGAAGGTGCAGGATTTTCGCCCACGACACCAACCAGGTGAATTGCACGAGAGAAGATTAATTGAAAAGGCAAGTCAGAATGCATGCTGCATCAGTGCATGAGATGTGGTTGATACTCAATTTTATGACCGAAGACCAGGTGAATCTAAAGCCAGGGAAAATCACAGAGGTCACATTGAATAGTCAAGTCAGAAATATAGGATTATGTCTCGTAGGTAGAAAACATATTAAAACAGAGTGAAACGGGGCTACATAATTATCCAATAACTAAACATTTTGCTACGGGTGTGCCCCCAATGAACACAGTCAAGGATAAGTGCATTATATTGAAGAAAAGAAGAAACTGTGACAGTATTGCTTAAAACAAAGATAGATGAGGGATCTGTCAAGAGACGGCAGAGGTTTGGTTCTTTTATGACGCTCCCCTGGGTCTCTATCCCCATAACCCTTGACCTCTGATCTCCTTAAACACCAGGGGTGATTACACTCTCCCCTGCTAATCAACATATAGATTGATCGGTGTTAACATGCTAATAATACTCTGATTTGTTTGGAGGATTCAAACCAATGACATTCAAACTTTTTTCATGGTAAATGCTGCATCTATCGGCTCAGTCATACTTGAACGTACTACTTATGTAGTTTTTGGGGCTATCTGTATTTATTTTATTATTTATATTTTTGATAACTATTACTTCACTACATTCCTAAAGAAAATAAATTGTACTTTTTTTACTCCGTACATTTTCCCCTGACATCCGTAAGTACTTGTTACGTATCGAAAGCTTAGCAGGGGGTTGGAAAATGGACAAATTCACACTTAATATCAAGAGAATATCCCTGGTCATCCCTACTGAGTCTGATCTGGCGACTCGCTAAACACAAATACTTTGTTTGTAAATTAAGTGTTGGATTGTGCCCCTGGATATCAGTAAATAAAAAACAACATTGTGTCGTCTGGTTTGATTAACATAAGGAATGTGTACATTTACTCTTGATACTTAAAGTATATTTAAAACCAAATACTTTTAGACTTTTAGTCAAGTAGTATTTTACTGGGTGACTTTCCCTTTCTCTTGAGTCATTTTTATTACAGTATCTTTACTTTTACTCAAGTATGACAATCGGGGTATTTTTCCACCACTGTCAAATGGTGCACTGTCGACAAAATCTCGATCGAACAGAATTTCAGAACTGTTACCTCCCCCAATTTCTGTGTGGTGGTGGGTTTTGTATGTGCGTGTATTTCAGGAAATGTCTTCCCTGATTCCAAAGCAGATGATTGGTCGAGCTCCATCACTAATTGGAGCTCTTACCCCGCCCTCTCGTCAGGGGGATACAGCTGTCTGCAATTACAGACTCCTTCTGCCGTTGGTTGTGTGTCTGTATAAGTTGTTGGATGTTGGTTGTGTGTCTGTATAAGTTGTTGGTTGTGTGTCTGTATAAGTTGTTGGTTGTGTGTCTGTATAAGTTGTTGGTTGTGTGTCTGTATAAGTTGTTGGTTGTGGGTCTGTATAAGTTATGGGTCTGTATAAGTTGTGGGTCTGTATAAGTTATGGGTCTGTATAAGTTGTGTGTCTTTATAAGTTGTTGTTTGTGGGTCTGTATAAGTTGTTGGTTGTTGGTTGTGTGTCTGTATAAGTTGTTGGATGTTGGTTGTTTGTCTGTATAAGTTGTTGGTTGTGGGTCTGTATAAGTTGTTGGTTGTGTGTCTGTATAAGTTGTTGGTTGTTGGTTGTGTGTCTGTATAAGTTGTTGGTTGTGTGTCTGTATAAGTTGTTGGTTGTTGGTTGTGTGTCTGTATAAGTTGTTGGTTGTGTGTCTGTATAAGTTGTTGGTTGTGTGTCTGTATAAGTTGTTGGTTGTGTGTCTGTATAAGTTGTTGGTTGTGTGTCTGTATAAGTTGTTGGTTGTGGGTCTGTATAAGTGGTTGGTTGTGTGTCTGTATAAGTTGTGTGTCTGTAAAAGTGGTTGGTTGTGTGTCTGTATAAGTGGTTGGTTGTGTGTCTGTATAAGTTGTGTGTCTGTATAAGTTGTTGGTTGTGTGTCTGTATAAGTTGTTGGTTGTGTGTCTGTGTAAGTTGTTGGTTGTGTGTCTGTATAAGTTGTGTGTCTGTGTAAGTTGTTGGCTGTGTGTCTGTATAAGTTGTGTGTCTGTATAAGTTGTTGGTTGTGGGTCTGTATAAGTGGTTGGTTGTGTGTCTGTATAAGTTGTGTGTCTGTATAAGTGGTTGGTTGTGTGTCTGTATAAGTGGTTGGTTGTGTGTCTGTATAAGTTGTGTGTCTGTATAAGTTGTTGGTTGTGGGTCTGTATAAGTGGTTGGTTGTGTGTCTGTATAAGTTGTGTGTAAAGTATTTTGTATCTGTTCTAGCAGAGGTATGTGTGTGCTGTAGGACTTAGTGTTTTTGGTTTGTTCAAGTTGTTCACTAAGTTTGGTGAAATATTTCATTTGTTTCATTTGTGTTCGGGGGGGGGGGGGGTGTTTAGGTAAGAGGCCTGCGGGCATACATAACCTGTAGTATTTAATCTGTCTATGCTCACGAGGTAAGACCTGGGCGGACCCCCCCCCCCCCCCCCCCCCCTGCTGCATCAGATGACCTGGCCTCCACAATCACCCAACCTCAACCCAATTGAGATGGTTTGGGACGAGTTGGACCGCAGAGTGAAAGAAAAGCAGCCAACAAGTGCTCAGCATATATGGGAACTCCTTCAAGATAGTTGGAAAAGCATTCCGGGTGAAGCTGGTTGAGAGAATGCCAACAGTGTGCAAAGCTGTCATCAAGGCAAAGGGTGGCTAATTGAAAAATCTAAAATCTAAAATATATTTTGATTTGTTACACTTTTTTGGTTACTACATGATTCCAAATGTGTTATATCATATTTTTGATGTCTTCACTATTATTCTACAATGTAGAAAATAGCAAAAATAAAGAAAAACCCTTGAATGAGTAGGTGTTTTAAATCTTTTGACTGGTGGTGTAAGTTGATTAAAATACATACTCTTCCACCAAGGCACCCGCAGGTTCCTGGCATTTCTGGAGGGAATGGCCCTAGCCCTCACCCTCCGATCCAACAGGTCCTAGACGTGCTCAGTGGGATTGAGATCCGGGCTCTTGCAGGAAATCATGCACAAGATGAGCAGTATGGCTGGTGGCATTGTCATGCTGGAGGGTCATGTCAGGATGTTCAGGAATCACTTAAATATTGAAAAAATAAATCCATTAATATTGCTAATAACACCAAGAGGAACAAACAAATAAAACAAATTATTGAAGATGAGTCTGCAGGAAGGATACCACATGGGGGAGGAGGATGTCTTCCCTGTAACGCACAGCGTTGAGATTGCCTGCAATGACAACAAGCTCAGTCCGATGATGCTGTGACACACCGCCCCAGACCATGACGGACCCTCCACCTCCAAATAGATCCCGCTCCAGAGTACAGGCCCTGTAGCGTTGTCTTAGGTGTCTCACAATATGGACATTGCAATTTATTGCCCTGGCCACATTTGCAGTCCTCATGCCTCCTTGCAGCATGCCTGAGGCGCGTTCACACAGATGAGCAGGAACCCTGAATATTTTATTTTGTTGTTTTTCAGAGTCAGTAGAAAGGCCTCTTTAGTGTCCTACATTTTCATAACTGTGACCTTAATTGCCTACCGTCTGTAAGCTGTTAGTGTCTTAACGACGGTTCCACAGGTGCATGTTCATTGAACAAGCATCGGATACAGTGTTTAAAAACGATTTACAATTTCGATCTGTGAAGTTATTTGGATTTTTACAAATTATCTTTGAAAGACCGGGTCCTGAAAAAGGTTTATGTTTATGTGGACAGATCTCCCTGGAGTCTGAAGGTCAGAGAGTCTATCTACTGTATTTGGACAGACCTCCCTAGTTTAGTTTAAATTTAGTTTAGTTTATTAATTCGACCATTTTAAAAAACAAGCACACATAAATCTTGAAAAAGCCATACATTCACATTAATAAAATAACGGAGTATAATACGCAATACAGTCTGGGACTTATTTCCATTGTTAAATCATGGAGGATAACACACAATACAGTCTGGGACTTATTTCCATTGTTAAATCATGGAGGATAACACACAATACAGTCTGGGACTTATTTCCATTGTTAAATCATGGAGGATAACACACAATACAGTCTGGGACTTATTTCCATTGTTAAATCATGGAGGATAACACACAATACAGTCTGGGACTTATTTCCATTGTTAAATCATGGAGGATAACACACAATACAGTCTGGGACTTATTTCCATTGTTAAATCATGGAGGATAACACACAATACAGTCTGGGACTTATTTCCATTGTTAAATCATGGAGGATAACACACAATACAGTCTGGGACTTATTTCCATTGTTAAATCATGGAGGATAACACACAATACAGTCTGGGACTTATTTCCATTGTTAAATCATGGAGGATAACACACAATACAGTCTGGGACTTATTTCCATTGTTAAATCATGGAGGATAACACACAATACAGTCTGGGACTTATTTCCATTGTTAAATCATGGAGGATAACACACAATAAAGTATGGGACTTATTTCCATTGTTAAATCATGGAGGATAACACACAATAAAGTATGGGACTTATTTCCATTGTTAAATCATGGAGGATAACACACAATACAGTCTGGGATTTATTTCCATTGTTAAATCATGGAAGATAACACACAATACAGTCTGGGACTTATTTCCATTGTTAAATCATGGAGGATAACACACAATAAAGTATGGGACTTATTTCCATTGTTAAATCATGGAGGATAACACACAATACAGTCTGGGACTTATTTCCATTGTTAAATCATGGAGGATAACACACAATACAGTCTGGGACTTATTTCCATTGTTAAATCATGGAGGATAACACACAATACAGTCTGGGACTTATTTCCATTGTTAAATCATGGAGGATAACACACAATACAGTCTGGGACTTATTTCCATTGTTAAATCATGGAGGATAACACACAATACAGTCTGGGACTTATTTCCATTGTTAAATCATGGAGGATAACACACAATACAGTCTGGGACTTATTTCCATTGTTAAATCATGGAGGATAACACACAATACAGTCTGGGACTTATTTCCATTGTTAAATCATGGAGGATAACACACAATACAGTCTGGGACTTATTTCCATTGTTAAATCATGGAGGATAACACACAATACAGTCTGGGACTTATTTCCATTGTTAAATCATGGAGGATAACACACAATAAAGTATGGGACTTATTTCCATTGTTAAATCATGGAGGATAACACACAATAAAGTATGGGACTTATTTCCATTGTTAAATCATGGAGGATAACACACTATTAAGTCTGGGACTTATTTCCAATGTGGTCCTCTTGAAACAAGATGGCTGGACAAGATCCAACACAGTATGGCAGTGAAATAATCAAACAAAAAACATAAAATAAGAACATCTATCTAGATTCTGAAGGCCAGAGAGTCTATCTATGTGGACAGACCTCCCTCGTGCCGCTCCTAGGGCCATGTGGACCAGATGTTGTCTCTGCCAGCTGGGCAAAGGAGGGCGACCTTGAGGTAAACCTCATAGGATATTCACTGGCAATAAGTGTGTGTGTGTGTGTGTGCGCGTGTGCGTGTCTCTTCTGGACTATTGAGTAAACTCTACTCTAACTAACGGGCCATGTTAATATTAATAGCTGTGTGAATGATCAGACGACAGTGTCATAACAACTGGAGGGGAGACTGGGGTTATTTGAGCCAAAGGGGTTAGTTGAACCAAAGGGGTTAGTTGAACCAAAGGGGTTAGTTGAGCCAAAGGGGTTAGTTGAGCCAAAGGGGTTAGTTGAGCCAAAGGGGTTAGTTGAGCCAAAGGGGTTAGTTGAGCCAAAGGGGTTGGTTGAGCCAAAGGGGTTAGTTGAGCCAAAGGGGTTAGTTGAGCCAAAGGGGTTGGTTGAGCCAAAGGGGTTAGTTGAGCCAAAGGGGTTGGTTGACTCAAAGGGGTTAGTTGAACCAAAGGGGTTAGTTGACCAAAGGGGTTAGTTGAACCAAAGGGGTTAGTTGAGCCAAAGGGAATTATTGAGCCCCCTTGTTTCTAGGAAACCAGGCACCAAATGTATAATTTGACCAAATATTTAGGAAGAGGTCATCATTTCATACCGAAACCACATTGAAAAAGTCATAACCAAAAAAATGTATTTTTACCAAGTCAAATAAATATATTGTGTTAGAGGTTTCTTGTAGCCAATGGCCATGGGGTAAGTTGAGCCAATGGCCATGGGGTAAGTTGAGCCAATGGCCATGGGGTAAGTTGAGCCAATGGCCATGGGGTAAGTTGAGCCAATGGCCATGTGGTAAGTTGAGCCAATGGCCATGGGGTAAGTTGAGCCAATGGCCATGGGGTAAGTTGAGCCAATGGCCATGGGGTAAGTTGAGCCAATGGCCATGGGGTAAGTTGAGCCAATGGCCATGGGGTAAGTTGAGCCAATGGCCATGGGGTAAGTTGAGCCAATGTCAAGTTGAGCAAATGCACGTGTGTTCTTCCCAGGCGTAATGCAAGGCATTATGAGGTATGAGGTTTCAATGTTAGAAGTGTGCTTGTTAGGTGTTTTAAAAGACAAAATAAATGTAGTTAAAAGTCGAAAATTATTGAAAGGAATTGCGATTGTGTTGAATTGTGTTTGGGAAATAAATATAGACAAGGTTTTAAAAAGGTAGTGGTAATATTTAGTACAGAACTTTTGAGGTGGCTCAACTTACCCTGTCCCGCAGCTTAACCTATCCTGTCCCGCAGCTTAACCTACCCTGTCCCGCAGCTTAACTTACCCTGTCCCGCAGCTTAACTTACCCTGTCCCGCAGCTTAATAACTTACCCTGTCCCGCAGCTTAACTTACCCTGTCCCGCAGCTTAATTTACCCTGTCCCGCAGCTTAACCTACCCTGTCCCGCAGCTTAACCTATCCTGTCCCGCAGCTTAATTTACCCTGTCCCGCAGCTTAACTTACCCTGTCCCGCAGCTTAACCTATCCTGTCCCGCAGCTTAACCTACCCTGTCCCGCAGCTTAATTTACCCTGTCCCGCAGCTTAACCTACCCTGTCCCGCAGCTTAACCTACCCTGTCCCGCAGCTTAACCTATCCTGTCCCGCAGCTTAGCCTACCCTGTCCCGCAGCTTAACCTATCCTGTCCCGCAGCTTAACCTACCCTGTCCCGCAGCTCAACTTACCCTGTCCCGCAGCTTAACCTATCCTGTCCCGCAGCTTAACCTACCCTGTCCCGCAGCTTAACCTACCCTGTCCCGCAGCTTAGCCTACCCTGTCCCGCAGCTTAACCTACCCTGTCCCGCAGCTTAACCTATCCTGTCCCGCAGCTTAACCTATCCTGTCCCGCAGCTTAACCTACCCTGTCCCGCAGCTTAACCTACCCTGTCCCGCAGCTTAACCTACCCTGTCCCGCAGCTTAACCTATCCTGTCCCGCAGCTTAGCCTACCCTGTCCCGCAGCTTAACCTATCCTGTCCCGCAGCTTAACCTACCCTGTCCCGCAGCTCAACTTACCCTGTCCCGCAGCTTAACCTACCCTGTCCCGCAATTTAACCTACCCTGTCCCGCAGTTTAACCTATCCTGTCCCGCAGCTTAACCTACCCTGTCCCGCAGCTTAAGTTACCCTGTCCCGCAGCTTAACCTATCCTGTCCCGCAGCTTAACCTACCCTGTCCCGCAGCTTAACTTACCCTGTCCCGCAGCTTAACCTATACTGTCCCGCAGCTTAACTTACCCTGTCCCGCAGCTTAACCTATCCTGTCCCGCAGCTTAACCTACCCTGTCCCGCAGCTTAACCTACCCTGTCCCGCAGCTTAATCTATCCTGTCCCACAGATTAACTTACCCTGTCCCCCAGCTTAATTTACCCTGTCCCGCAGCTTAACCTATCCTGTCCCGCAGCTTAACCTATCCTGTCCCGCAGCTTAACCTACCCTGTCCCGCAGCTTAACTTACCCTGTCCCGCAGCTTAACCTACCCTGCCCCGCAGCTTAACCTACCCTGTCCCGCAGCTCAACCTATCCCGCAGCTTAACTTACCGTATCCCACAGCTTAACCTATCCTGTCCCGCAGCTCAACCTACCCTGTCCCGCAGCTTAACCTACCCTGTCCCGCAGCTTAAACTACCCTGTCCCGCAGCTTAACCTACCCTGTCCCGCAGCTTAACCTACCCTGTCCCGCAGCTTAACCTACCCTGTCCCGCAGCTTAACTTACCCTGTCCCGCAGCTTAACACTACCCTGTCCCGCAGCTTAACCTACCCTGTCCCGCAGCTTAACCTACCCTGTCCCGCAGCTTAACCTACCCTGTCACGCAGCTTAACCTACCCTGTCCCGCAGCTTAAATTACCCTGTCCCGCAGCTTAACCTACCCTGTCCCGCAACTTAACTTACCCTATACCTGGTGTAAACTTTGCCAAGAGACCCCCCTCTTTTTTTTGGACAAGCTATGTTTTCAAAACTGTTTAGTTTACATGAATTTGGACTATATCTGAAATTAAATGGAGATATATTTATTAGAAAGAATTCTATATTTCACTTAACGGAGTGATGCAAAATGTAGAAAAATGTCTCAACTTACTCCACTATACCGTGCATTAAATGTGAAGAATCAGTGATTTCACAAAAGTCCGTTAGAACAGATCAGTGAAATGGAGAGAGAGGAAGGACGTTCTAATTCAATATAAGATCAACAGAAGGAAGCATGACAGAAGTACAGTTCGATAGGTGGACATAGCTGAGGAAGAAACAATGGAGATCTTGACTAAATAACAAGAGACACTATAGACCCCACCCCCACCCCCCTCAACAAAAAAAACTAATGTCCACTGGTTCCTCCAAACAGTTTCTTGCCAAGAGTAGCAAAATCATTTTTAGATAAATGACCTAAATTAGATTAGCGAGGTAGGTTTAGTCTGCTGCCTGTTAATTATCACACGCTCTCAATTAAGACCACGGAACACGACGGAACACTTAGCCAGCGCTAACCCAATTTACTATGGTTGAGGAACGGGTGGATACGTAGCGAGGGGGGAATGTGTGGGGTCTGGGGGACACATCCTTACTGGACCCCCGCCACAGAGCCTTGTGGGTAGCAGGGATTTGAGGGTGGCAGTGATTTTGTGTGTGTGTGTGCGTGTGCGTGTGCGTGCGCGTGTGTGTGTGTGTGTGTGTGGTAGTTAACATTTAGCTACGGGTGGCTACGAGGCTGCAGGGCCCCATGCTGTGTTAATGAGAGCTGTTCAGGATGCGTTAGCGGATGGTAGCAGCTAACAGGATTAGCCATGGCGGGGAGGAAGGCGTGCTCTCATTTCACAGTTGTCACTACACCTTGGCTGTGAGAGGCATGGGTGACTGACAGGTCTGAAAGGTCGAACTGGAGGACTCATCTACAGGGAGCTGAATACAGCCTCCCATCCCCTTATGGTGTGTGTGTGTGGGGGGGGGGGGGGGGGGGGGGGACTTGTTGCAAGAAATGTAAGTTAATTATGGTATTTACTATTATTCAATATTTTGGTGTTTATCTGAACCAGTTACTATCACATCGGCATTTCAAAAATGCCTCGTCCGGAGGAAAAAATAAATATATAAATATATATATATGTATATAGCAGATGGAAAAACAATCAGAAGCATGACCAAGATATATATGTTATCAATTATGGCAATATATCACCCATGATGCTGCAGAAACGTTTCCTTGTTCTGTCCTGGCTGTTTGTTCTGTCCTGGTTGTCCAGGCTGTTTGTTCTGCCTTGGTTGTCCAGGCTGTTTGTTCTGCCTTGGTTGTCCATGCTGTTTGTTCTGTCCAGGTTGTCCAGGCTGTTTGTTCTGTCCTGGTTGTCCAGGCTGTTTGTTCTGTCCTGGTTGTCCAGGCTGTTTGTTCTGTCCTGGTTGTCCAGGCTGTTTGTTCTGCCTTGGTTGTCCAGGCTGTTTGTTCTGCCTTGGTTGTCCATGCTGTTTGTTCTGTCCAGGTTGTCCAGGCTGTTTGTTCTGTCCTGGTTGTCCAGGCGGTTTGTTCTGCCTTGGTTGTCCAGGCTGTTTGTTCTGTCCTGGTTGTCCAGGCTGTTTGTTCTGCCTTGGTTGTCCAGGCTGTTTGTTCTGCCTTGGTTGTCCAGGCTGTTTGTTCTGTCCTGGTTGTCCAGGCTGTTTGTTCTGTCCTGGTTGTCCATGCTGTTTGTTCTGTCCTGGCTGTTTGTTCTGTCCTGGTTGTCCAGGCTGTTTGTTCTGCCTTGGTTGTCCAGGCTGTTTGTTCTGTCCTGGCTGTTTGTTCTGTCCTGGTTGTCCTGGCTGTTTGTTCTGCCTTGGTTGTCCAGGCTGTTTGTTCTGTCCTGGTTGTCCAGGCTGTTTGTTCTATCCTGGTTGTCCAGGATGTTTGTTCTGTCCTGGTTGTCCAGGCTGTTTGTTCTGCCTTGGTTGTCCAGGCTGTTTGTTCTGTCCTGGCTGTTTGTTCTGTCCTGGTTGTCCAGGCTGTTTGTTCTGCCTTGTTTGTCCAGGCTATTTGTTCTGTCCTGGCTGTTTGTTCTGTCCAGGTTGTCCAGGCTGTTTGTTCTGCCTTGGTTGTCCAGGCTGTTTGTTCTGTCCTGGTTTTCCAGGCTGTTTGTTCTGTCCTGGTTGTTTGTTCTGTCCTGGCTGTCCAGGCTGTTTGTTCTGCCTTGGTTGTCCAGGCTGTTTGTTCTGTCCTGGTTGTCCAGGCTGTTTGTTCTACCTTGGTTGTCCAGGCTGTTTGTTCTGTCCTGGCTGTTTGTTCTGTCCTGGTTGTCCAGGCTGTTTGTTCTGCCTTGGTTGTCCAGGCTGTTTGTTCTGTCCTGGCTGTTTGTTCTGTCCTGGTTGTCCTGGCTGTTTGTTCTGCCTTGGTTGTCCAGGCTGTTTGTTCTGTCCTGGTTGTCCAGGCTGTTTGTTCTGCCTTGGTTGTCCAGGCTGTTTGTTCTGTCCTGGCTGTTTGTTCTGTCCTGGTTGCCCTGGCTGTTTGTTTTGTCCTGGCTGTTTGTTCTGTCCTGGTTGTCCTGGCTGTTTGTTCTGTCCTGGTTATCCAGACTGTTTGTTCTGTCCTGGTTGTCCTGGCTGTTTGTTCTGCCTTGGTTGTCCTGGTTGTCCTGGTTGTCCAGGCTGTTTGTTCTGTCCTGGTTGTCCTGGTTGTCCAGGCTGTTTGTTCTGTCCTGGTTGTCCTGGTTGTCCAGGCTGTTTGTTCTGTCCTGGTTGTCCTGGTTGTCCAGGCTGTTTGTTCTGTCCTGGTTGTCCTGGTTGTCCTGGTTGTCCAGGCTGTTTGTTCTGTCCTGGTTGTCCTGGTTGTCCAGGCTGTTTGTTATGTCCTGGTTGTCCTGGTTGTCCAGGCTGTTTGTTCTGTCCTGGTTGTCCAGGCTGCTTGTTCTGTCCTGGTTGTCCAGGCAGCTTGATATTGAGTTTGATCTTATTTGCCATTGTTCTCTTTTCAGATAGATAAACAATAGTGTAGTTAGACTGGGATGATACAGAATACTGTAGTTAGACTGGAATGATGATACAGACTGTGGTAGTTGGACTGGGAGGATGATACAGACTAGTGTAGTTAGACTGGGAGGATGATACAGACTGTGGTAGTTGGACTGGGAGGATGATACAGACTGTGGTAGTTGGACTGGGAGGATGATACAGACTGTGGTAGTTGGACTAGGAGGATGATACAGACTAGTGTAGTTGGACTGTGAGGATGATACAGACTAGTGTAGTTAGACTGGGAGGAAGATACAGACTAATGTAGTTGGACTGGGAGGATGATACAGACTGTGGTAGTTGGACTGGGAGGATGATACAGACTAGTGTAGTTGGACTGGGAGGATGATACAGACTAGTGTAGTTAGACTGGGAGGATGATACAGACTAGTGTCGTTGGGACTGGGAGGATATACAAACTAGTGTAGTTAGACTGGGAGGATGATACAGACTAGTGTAGTTGGACTGGGAGGATGATACAGACTAGTGTAGTTAGACTGGGAGGATGATACAGACTAGTGTAGTTAAACTGGGAGGATGATACAGACTAGTGTAGTTGGACTGGGAGGATGATAAGGACTAGTGTAGTTGGACTGGGAGGATGATGCAGACTAGTGTAGTTGGACTGGGAGGATTATACAGACTAGTGTAGTTAGACTGGGAGGATGATACATACTAGTGTAGTTAGACTGGGAGGATGATAAGGACTAGTGCAGTTGGACTGGGAGGATGATAAGGACTAGTGTAGTTGGACTGGGAGGATGATACAGACTAGTGTAGTTAGACTGGGAGGATGATAGTGTAGTTAGAATACATGACTTTGCCACTATATGCATCTCAAGTCAACATGTTTTCTGTCTGGTGTCTGGAGTGAAACAACGTGTTAGATAGGAAGGAATCTTACCACCAATTCATACATACTGGTACAGTATACAGTAGGAAGCTCTTGGTTGTATAGTCTGTCTTTATAGAGATATATATAGAGATGACTTTAGTTCTGTGCAGATCTCTCTATCAGGGGTATAATGGCCAGCCACGGACCGTCGTCTCACAGATCAGCCAATCAATATACATGTGATTTACAAACTACAGACACAGGTAATCAATGGGTATAAAACTCTATGAAATATGCATTACAGAGAGGTTGTTATAGCGACTGGAAGCTGAGGTAGATATATGGACAAGCCCATTTATTTTCCTCACTATTGATTATATCATCACTAGGATCGTCTGTCTTCCCCTTTCGCTCTCTTTCCTTCCTCCATCTATCTCCCTCTCTCTCCTTTCTCCCTTTCTCTCTCTCCCCCTCCTCCCTCTATCTATCTCCCTCTCTCTTTCTCTCCTCTCTCTCTCTCTCCCTCCCCCTTCCTCCCTCTATCTATCTCCCTCTCTCTCCTTTCTCTCTCTCGCTCTCCTTTCTCTCTCTCTCCTCTCTTTCTCTCTCTCTCCTCTCTTTCTCACTCTCTCCTCTCTTTCTCACTCTCTCCTCTCTTTCTCACTTTCTCCTCTCTCTCTCTCCTCTCTCCTTTCTCTTGCTCTCCTTTCTCTCTCTCTCTCGCTCTCTCTCTCTCTCCTTTCTCTCTCTCTCTCTCTCCTTTCTCTCTCTCTCCTTTCTCTCTCTCCTCTCCTTTCTCTCTCTCTCCTCTCTTTCTCCTCTCTTTCTCACTCTCTCCTCTCTTTCTCACTCTCTCCTCTCTTTCTCACTTTCTCCTCTCTCTCTCTCCTCTCTCCCTTCTCTTGCTCTCCTCTCTCTCTCTCTCTCTCTCTCTCTCTCTCTCTCCTTTCTCTCTCTCTCTCTCTCTCCTTTCTCTCTCTCTTTCCTTTCTCTCTCTATCTCTCCTTTCTCTCTCTCTCTCTCTCTATCTCTCTCTCCTTTCTCTCTCTCTCCTCTCTTTCTCACTCTCTCCTCTCTCTCTCTCCTCTCTCTCCTTTCTCTCGCTCTCCTTTCTCTCTCTCCTCTCTTTCTCTCGCTCTCTCTCTCTCTCCTTTCTCTCTCTCTCCTTTCTCAGTAAACATTACACTCAAAAGGTTCTAAAAGAATGAAGACATTACAAATGTTATATGTCTAAACACATTGTTGTAATGATGTGCAAATAGTTTAAAAAGAAAGGGGAAAATAAATAAACATAAATATACAGTATATCACAAAAGTGAGTACACCCTTCACATTTTTGTAAATATTTGAGTATATCTTTTCATGTGACAACACTGAAGAAATGACACTTTGCTGCAATGTAAAGTAGTGAGTGTACAGCTTGTATAACAGTGTACATTTGCTGTCCCCTCAAAATAACTCAACACACAGCCATTAATGTCTAAACCGCTGGCAACAAAAGTGAGTACACACCTTTACGGCTCTTTTCTGTATTTTGATTATTAGCGGATATAGGCCTAATTCTGCTCTGCGTGCATTATTTGGTGTTTTGCGTTGTACACAGAGGATATTTTTACAGAATTCTGCATGCAGAGACTCAATTTGGTGTTAGTCCAATTTTGTGAATTCTTGGTTTGTTTTTGTTTATTTTTATTCTTTATTTTACCCTTATTTAACTAGGCAAGTCAGTTAAGAACAAAATTCTTATTTACAATGACGGCCTACCCCGGCCAAACCCGGACGACGCTGGTCCAATTGTGCGCCGCCCTATGGGACTCCCAATCACGGCCGGATGTGATACAGCCGGGATTCGAACCTGGGACTGCAGTGACGCCTCTTGGTGAGCGGACCCCAGACCTCGCAACCATAAAAGGCAATGGGTTCTATAACTGATTCAAGTATTGGTATGTTCTAATTGGTATGTAGAATTTTATGTTCCTTTTGATGGCATAGAAGGCCCTTCATGCCTTGTCTCTCAGATCGTTCACAGCTTTGTGAATGTTACCTGTGGTGCTGATGTTTAGACCGTAAGGAAAGAAATGCTTCTTTCCCCCAATTTTAACCACACACTTGTTGTTTGTGTACATGGATTTTATAATGTCATATATTCTTCCCCCAACAACACTTTCCATCTATTTGTTTTAGGATACCATCATCACCACAGGCCTTTTTGGGTTGGAGGGTTTGTATTTTGTCCTGTAGTTCATTCAATTTTATTGGAGAATCCAGTGGGTTCTGGTAGTCTTTAATAGTTGATTGTTTGTTCTTTGTTATGGATGCCTTGACCTCAATCACATCGGACACCTTTTGGATGAATTGGAACGCCGACTGCGAGCCAGGCCTAATCGCCCAACATCAGTGCCCGACCTCACGGATGCTCTTGTGGCTGAATGGAAGCAAGTCCCAACATCTAGTGGAAAGCCAACCCAGAAAAGCGGGGGCTGTTATAGCAGCTAAGGGGGGACCAACTCCATATTAATCCCCATGATTTTGGAATGAGATGTTGGACGAGCAGGTGTCCACATACTTTTGATCATGTAGAGGAGGTTCTATGGTTTAGTCTTCTCTATGGGAGATGTCAGCATTAATAGGATTTATATCTGTCTAGTTGCTGTCAACTGCACAGTGTCACTGAGGTGCTGGGTCAACAAATGTTCAGATTAAGAACACTGATTCTGGATCAGCTCTCCGAGCCATCTTCCACCTTGTTATGGTGGATAGTAGAATACAGTCTGATTCTGGATCAGCTCTCTGTAAACTACTGTGTAGACTAGACTGTGTAGACTAGACTGTGGGCCTGCGTCCCAAATGGCACCATTTTCCCTATTTAGTGCACTACTTTTGACCAGGGCGCCTAGGGCTCTGGCCAAAAGTAGTGCAAAAGTAGGGCACTATATAGGGAATAGGGTGCCATTTTGGGACGCCCTCTGAATATTCTGGAGAGCCACCTCACAGCCCAGCAGCAACGCTAACAAGGTGATTACCCAGAGGCATCGGGACGATAGACAGGAGGGAAAAATCAATATATCATTTCAGTATTTTAGAGAGTGGGTTTCCTCTGAATGTCTCAATCCCATCCAACAGCTTTGGGGAGAAGATGCCCTTGAGCCCAGAATCACAGTTCTCTAGTCTAATCTCAACCACAACAGTCAGGAATGTCAATATGAAACTGGCCAGTTGAACATGGTACCCAAAACCCAAATGGCTTGATGTAATTTACATTACTGTAATTAACAGCATATAGATCAATTTTACATCCTGACTTGTCTGGTGTTACCATGGCAATGACCCCAGGTCGGGATGTAATGAGTTGTGTCAACCTCTTGTCGTAGTGCTGTTTATAACCAATTGGATCTCTGACAGAGATTAGCCTCTACAGTGCTTAGTGGGGCGCTAATATTTCTACTTCTGGACTCTTAAAGTACCTGGCAGATCATTAGAAATGGATGAAATGTAACTCATTTATAGAAGAGAATAATATTTTTTTAGGACAACGATCCTGTGGGCTTTAGGGAAAGCAACAGGCAAATTGTTGTCGGGCAATCTTTTATTCCCAAACTCACTAATGAATAGTTTTTTTTTTGTGTTTTTTTTTTAGTCCACCATCAAACACTGTCCTTAATTTTCACCTCTACAGTAGGAACCTCTAAATGAAAATCCTAATTTAGCACTTTACCAGACCCAGACCATATCCAGAACTAGAACAAAACAAACTGATACAACGCCTCAGACAAAATACACTTCAAGGGATGAAATCGATTAGAATCCACAACACTGCTCACTCGATTGTTGCCTCATTGAACAGCTCAAACACTGAGGCAATTTGCCGTGTATGCCATTGTGAAGTCCTGCCGGGCGGCAAAGTGAAACCAATACAGTTTTTTTTTTTGCTTTGCAAATTATTAATTAAATTCATCTTCCTGTGTTTATTCTCTCTCAGACGCCGAGTCGTAATTGAGTTTGATAGATGACTGACAGCATCTGACAGGTCGTTAAGCCTCGTCATAGGATTATAAATTGAATGACACAATATTTATTGTCTCGGTGATGACCAGTTATCCTACCATCTATCACGGAGACGATCACCGCTGATTGAAAACCACTGGTCTGTGTAATCCTCATTATTTGAAACGTATAGCTTCTTGTGGTGATGACGGTCAATTGGAAGCGTTAAATGCATAACGAGGGAGAAAATGAGAGGGGGACGCTGTCAAGGAATTAATGTGGTGGAATGTTGGGGAAGACAGGAAAGGGCGGGAAAAGACATATACAACAACAAATAGAATGTAATAAAGATCTCCAGTATTTTATTTCCAGTATTAAAATATTTAATTAACTTCTTAATTTTTTTCAACTGTTAAAGGTGAACTGCACTCATCGATTCCACGTGTTTCTTTCCGGTGCTTATTAAGAAATGCAGCGGCCATTACTGAAGCCCAAACGAGAGTTGTCTTGGGGATGTGATTTAATGTGGGTATGTCTTCGCCATCCAATCACACAAGGGCAGTAGTGAGTAACTTAGTGACAGAGAAGTAATCTAAGCTAGTTTTGCTATGGACCGTCTGTCTCACCATCCACAAGATGATCTGCTAATTCAGTTCAATATGTAGGCTAAAGCGTGCGCTGACCTTGTGTTTAGCCAACCTGACAGCAGCTAGCTAGCTAGCATAGCTTGTCCCTGACCATGTGTTTAGCCAACCTGACAGCAGCTAGCTAGCTAGCATAGCTTGGGGGATATCTACAGATGGCTAGTGCCTTCATAAAGTATTCATACACCTTGACTTATTTTTTGCAAATGTATTGAAAATGAAATACTGAAATATCTAATTTACATGAGTATTCACACCCATGAGTCAATACTTTGCAGAAGCACCTTTGACGGCGATTGCAGCTTTGAGTCATCCTGAGAATATCTGTATCAGTTTTGCGCATCTAGATTTGAGGATTTTATCCAATTCTTCTCAAGCTCTGTTTGGTTAGATCGGGAGAGGCGGTGGTGAACAGCAATCTTCAAGTCTTTCCACTTGATTTTCAATGGGATTCAAGTCTGGGCTTTGGCTGGGCCACTCAAGGACTTTCACATTCTTGTTCTAAAGCCATTCCAGTGTTGCTTTTGTCTGTATGCTTGGGCTCATTGTCCTGTAGGAATGTAAATCTTCGCCCCCCCAGTCTAAGGGGGTTTGCACTCTGATGCAGGTTCTCATTAAGGATTTGCCTGTATTTTGCTTCATTCATTGGCCCCTCTATCCTTACCAGTCTCCCAATCCTGCCGCTGAAAAGCATCCTCCCATATCATGATGCTGCCACCACCATGCTTCACGGTAGGGATTGTTGTAGATGGGTGATGAGCTGTGCCTGTTTTTTTTCCAGACAAAAAAGATAAGCGTTCAGGCCAAATATTATCATTTTTGTCTCATCAGACCACATAATATTTTGCCTTATGATCGCAGTGTTTCATGTGCCTTTTTTCTTAGGAATGGCTTCCATCTGGCCACTCTCCCATAAAGCCCAGCTTGGTGAAGTGCGGTAGAGATTGTTGTCCTTCTGGCAGGTTCTCCCATCTCAGCCAAGGAACTCTGTAGTTTTGTCAGACTGGTCATTGGGTTCTTGGTCACCTCCCTGACCAAGGTCCTTCTTGCCCAGTTGCTCAGTTTGGTCGGACGACCAGCTCTAGGCAGAGTCTGGGTAGTTACACATTTTTTTCATTTCCCAAGGATGGAGACCACTGTGATTTTGGAAACTTTCAACACTCTAGAAGTTGTTTTATACCCTTCCCCAGATATACGGCTCATCATAATTATATCTCAGAGATCTATGGACAGGTCCTTGAACTTCACAGTATAGTTCCTGCTCTGACATGCACTGCCAACTGTGTGACCAGGTGTGTTTCTTTCCAAACAATTGAATTAGCCACAGGTGTACTCCAATGACGTTGTATTGACATTGCAAGGATGATAAAGGAAATTGGATGCACCTGAGTTCAGTTTGAAGTGTCATAGCAAAGGGGTGTGAATACTTATGTAAATGAGATATTTCTGTATTTCATTTTCAACACATTTGCAAACATTTCTAAAAACAAGTTTTTCACTTTGTATCGTGTGTCGATGGGTGAGGAAAACAATTGATTGAATCCATTTTGAATTCAGGCTGTAACACAACAAAATGTGGAATAAATCAAGGGGTATGAATACTTTCTGAAAGCACTGCAGCTGGCTAATATTTCTCTGTCAAATCACAGTCGTGCCAAGATAGCAAGAAGTACCAGTATCTAGAATGTGTTTCATGTAGCCACTCGTTCTACAACAACTTGATATGAAATTAGCTTGCAACTTCTTTCCCCTGTCATGTTACCGTGGAAACGATATCAACAACTGCGAGTTGAATGCGGTCTCCTCTCTCCTTATGTCCACTGTTAGATCTCCCTACTGGTGTAGGCTAAATGTGGACATTGGGCAAACATGGTCAGTTTGAGTGGAGATGCATTTATCAGTTTAAAAAAAAAATCGATGGGTGTGTTTGTGTTCCAAAAACAAATCATGTTCGGCTGTATATAGACTATCATATTGATTTGCTTATATAGACACTTTATCTAGCAAATGAAAAAAAGGTATGTGTGGAGTACATCCACAAAAAGGAACATAAAAACATTTGGTTCAACTTCAGCTGTCCCAGAACTAGCATGGCCTTCAGCTGTCCCAGAACTAGCATGGCCTTCAGCTGTCCAAGAACTAGCATGGCCTTCAGCTGTCCCAGAACTAGCATGGCCTTCAGCTGTCCCAGAACTGGCATGGCCTTCAGCTGTCCCAGAACTGGCATGGCCTTCAGCTGTCCCAGAACTGGCATGGCCTTCAGCTGTCCCAGAACTAGCATGGCCTTCAGCTGTCCCAGAACTGGCATGGCCTTCAGCTGTCCCAGAACTGGCATGGCCTTCAGCTGTCCCAGAACTAGCATGGCCTTCAGCTGTCCCAGTACTAGCATGGCCTTCAGCTGTCCCAGAACTGGCATGGCCTTCAGCTGTCCCAGAACTGGCATGGCCTTCAGCTGTCCCAGAACTGGCATGGCCTTCAGCTGTCCCAGAACTAGCATGGCCTTCAGCTGTCCCAGAACTGGCATGGCCTTCAGCTGTCCCAGAACTGGCATGGCCTTCAGCTGTCCCAGAACTAGCATGGCCTTCAGCTGTCCCAGAACTAGCATGGCCTTCAGCTGTCCCAGAACTGGCATGTCCTTCAGCTGTCCCAGAACTAGCATGGCCTTCAGCTGTCCCAGAACTAGCATGGCCTTCAGCTGTCCCAGAACTAGCATGGCCTTCAGCTGTCCCAGAACTAGCATGGCCTTCAGCTGTCCCAGAACTAGCATGGCCTTCAGCTGTCCCAGAACTAGCATGGCCTTCAGCTGTCCCAGAACTAGCATGGCCTTCAGCTGTCCCAGAACTAGCATGTCCTTCAGCTGTCCCAGAACTAGCATGTCCTTCAGCTGTCCCAGAACTAGCATGGCCTTCAGCTGTCCCAGAACTAGCATGGCCTTCAGCTGTCCCAGAACTAGCATGGCCTTCAGCTGTCCCAGAACTAGCATGGACTTTAGCTGTCCCAGAACTAGCATGGCCTTCAGCTGTCCCAGAACTAGCATGGCCTTCAGCTGTCCCAGAACTAGCATGGCCTTCAGCTGTCCCACAACTAGCATGGCCTTCAGCTGTCCCAGAACAAGCATGGCCTTCAGATGTCCCAGAACTAGCATGGCCTTCAGATGTCCCAGAACTAGCATGGCCTTCAGCTGTCCCAGAACTAGCATGGCCTTCAGCTGTCCCAGAACTAGCATGGCCTTCAGCTGTCCCAGAACTAGCATGGCCTTCAGCTGTCCCAGAACTAGCATGGCCTTCAGCTGTCCCAGAACTAGCATGTCCTTCAGCTGTCCCAGAACTAGCATGTCCTTCAGCTGTCCCAGAACTAGCATGGCCTTCAGCTGTCCCAGAACTAGCATGGCCTTCAGCTGTCCCAGAACTAGCATGGCCTTCAGCTGTCCCAGAACTAGCATGGACTTTAGCTGTCCCAGAACTAGCATGGCCTTCAGCTGTCCCAGAACTAGCATGGCCTTCAGCTGTCCCAGAACTAGCATGGCCTTCAGCTGTCCCAGAACTAGCATGGCCTTCAGCTGTCCCAGAACTAGCATGGCCTTCAGCTGTCCCAGAACTAGCATGGCCTTCAGATGTCCCAGAACTAGCATGGCCTTCAGATGTCCCAGAACTAGCATGGCCTTCAGCTGTCCCAGAACTAGCATGGCCTTCAGCTGTCCCAGAACTAGCATGGCCTTCAGCTGTCCCAGAACTAGCACGGCCTTCAGCTGTCCCACAACTAGCATGGCCTTCATGTCCCAGAACTAGCATGGCCTTCAGCTGTCCCAGAACTAGCATGTCCTTCAGCTGTCCCAGAACTAGCATGGCCTTCAGCTGTCCCAGAACTAGCATGGCCTTCAGCTGTCCCACAACTAGCATGGCCTTCATGTCCCAGAACTAGCATGGCCTTCAGCTGTCCCAGAACTAGCATGTCCTTCAGCTGTCCCAGAACTAGCATGGCCTTCAGCTGTCCCAGAACTAGCATGGCCTTCAGCTGTCCCAGTACTAGCATGGCCTTCAGAACTAGCATGGCCTTCAGCTGTCCCAGAACTAGCATGGCCTTCAGCTGTCCCAGAACTAGCATGTCCTTCAGCTGTCCCAGAACTAGCATGTCCTTCAGCTGTCCCAGAACTAGCATGGCCTTCAGCTGTCCCAGAACTAGCATGTCCTTCAGCTGTCCCAGAACTAGCATGGCCTTCAGCTGTCCCAGAACTAGCATGGCCTTCAGCTGTCCCAGAACTAGCATGGCCTTCAGCTGTCCCAGTACTAGCATGGCCTTCAGCTGTCCCAGAACTAGCATGGCCTTCAGCTGTCCCACAACTAGCATGGCCTTCAGCTGTCCCAGAACTAGCATGTCCTTCAGCTGTCCCAGAACTAGCATGTCCTTCAGCTGTCCCAGAACTAGCATGGCTTTCAGCTGTCCCAGAACTAGCATGGCCTTCAGCTGTCCCACAACTAGCATGGCCTTCATGTCCCAGAACTAGCATGGCCTTCAGCTGTCCCAGAACTAGCATGTCCTTCAGCTGTCCCAGAACTAGCATGGCCTTCAACTGTCCCAGAACTAGCATGGCCTTCAGCTGTCCCACAACTAGCATGGCCTTCATGTCCCAGAACTAGCATGGCCTTCAGCTGTCCCAGAACTAGCATGGCCTTCAGCTGTCCCAGAACTAGCATGGCCTTCAGCTGTCCCAGTACTAGCATGGCCTTCAGCTGTCCCAGAACTAGCATGGCCTTCAGCTGTCCCACAACTAGCATGGCGTTCAGCTGTCCCAGAACTAGCATGGCCTTCAGCTGTCCCAGAACTAGCATGTCCTTCAGCTGTCCCAGAACTAGCATGGCCTTCAGCTGTCCCAGAACTAGCATGTCCTTCAGCTGTCCCAGAACTAGCATGGCCTTCAGCTGTCCCAGAACTAGCATGGCCTTCAGCTGTCCCAGAACTAGCATGGCCTTCAGCTGTCCCAGACCTAGCATGGCCATGTCCCAGAACTAGCATGGCCTTCATGTCCCAGAACTAGTATGGCCTTCAGCTGTCCCAGAACTAGCATGGCCTTCATGTCCCAGAACTAGCATGGCCTTCAGCTGTCCCAGAACTAGCATGGCCTTCAGCTGTCCCAGAACTAGCATGGCCTTCAGCTGTCCCAGAACTAGCATGGCCTTCATGTCCCAGAACTAGCATGGCCTTCAGCTGTCCCAGAACTAGCATGGCCTTCAGCTGTCCCAGAACTAGCATGGCCTTCAGCTCTCCCAGAACTAGCATGGCCTTCATGTCCCAGAACTAGCATGGCCTTCAGCTGTCCCAGAACTAGCATGGCCTTCATGTCCCAGAACTAGCATGGCCTTCAGCTGTCCCAGAACTAGCATGGCCTTCAGCTGTCCCAGAACTAGCATGGCCTTCAGCTGTCTCAGAACTAGCATGGCCTTCAGCTGTCCCACAACTAGCATGGCCTTCAGCTGTCTCAGAACTAGCATGGCCTTCAGCTGTCCCAGAACTAGCATGGCCTTCATGTCCCAGAACTAGCATGGCCTTCATGTCCCAGAACTAGCATGGCCTTCAGCTGTCCCAGAACTAGCATGGCCTTCAGCTGTCTCAGAACTAGCATGGCCTTCAGCTGTCCCACAACTAGCATGGCCTTCAGCTGTCCCAGAACTAGCATGGCCTTCATGTCCCAGAACTAGCATGGCCTTCATGTCCCAGAACTAGCATGGCCTTCAGCTGTCCCAGAACTAGCATGGCCTTCAGCTGTCCCAGAACTAGCATGGCCTTCAGCTGTCTCAGAACTAGCATGGCCTTCAGCTGTCCCACAACTAGCATGGCCTTCAGCTGTCCCACAACTAGCATGACCTTCAGCTGTCCCACAACTAGCATGGCCTTCAGCTGTCCCACAACTAGCATGGCCTTCAGCTGTCCCAGAACTAGCATGGCCTTCAGCTGTCCCAGAACTAGCATGGCCTTCAGCTGTCTCAGAACTAGCATGGCCTTCAGCTGCCCCACAACTAGCATGGCCTTCAGCTGTCCCACAACTAGCATGGCCTTCAGCTGTCCCACAACTAGCATGGCCTTCAGCTGTCCCACAACTAGCATGGCCTTCAGCTGTCCCAGAACTAGCATGGCCTTTCAGCTGTCCCAGAACTAGCTTGGCCTTCAGCTGTCCCAGTACTAGCATGGCCTTCAGCTGTCCAACAACTTAACCAGGTAAGGTAGTTGAGAACAAGTTGGCCTGGCCAAGATACAGCGTAGCAGTTCGACACAAACAACAACACAGAGTTACACATGGAATAAACAAAACACACAGTCAATAATACAGTAGAAAAAAAAGAAAACAAAGTCTACATACAGTGAGTGCAAATTAGGTCAAATAAGGGAGTTAAGGCAATAAATAGGTCATGGCGGCGAAGTAATTACAATATGGCAATTTAACACTGGAATGGTTGATGTGCAAGTAGAGATACTGTGGTGCAAAAGGAGCAAAATAAATAAATACAGTATGGGGATGAGGTAGATAGATGGGCTGTATACAGATGGGCTAGGAACAGGTGCAGTGATCTGTGAGCTGCTCTGACAGCTGGTTCTTAAAGCTAGTGAGGGAGACGAGAATGTCCAGCTTCAGTGATTTTTGCAGTTCGTTCCAGTCAGTAGCAGCAGAGAACTGGAAGGAAAAGCGACCAAAGGAGGAATTGGCTTTGGGGGTGACCAGTGAGATATACCTGCTGGAGCACGTGCTACGAGTGGGTGATGCTATGGTGACCAGCGAGCTGAGATAAGGGGGGACTTTACCTAGCAGGGTCTTGTAGATGACCTGGAGCCAGTGGGTTTGGCGACGAGTATGAAGCGAGGGCCAGCCAAAGAGAGCGTATATGTCATTCATGGATACCCCGGCCAGGTCAATTAGAAAGGCCTGCTCGCAGAAGTGTTTTAGGGAGCTTTTGACAGTGATGAGGGGTGGTCGTTTGCTCGCAGACCCATTACGGATGCAGGCAATGAGGCAGTGATCGCTGAGATCTTGGTTGAAAACAGCAGAGGTGTATTTGGAGGGTGAGTTAGTTAGGATGATATCTATGAGGGTGCCCGTGTTTACGGATTTTGAGTTATATCTGGTAGGTTCATTGATAAATTGTGTGAGATTGAGGGCATCAAGCTTAGATTGTAGGATGGCCAGGGTGTTAAGTATGTCCCAGTTTAGGTCACCTAGCAGCACGAGCTCAGAAGATAGATGGGGGGCAATCAAATCACATATGGTGTTGAGGGCACAGCTGGGGGCAGAGGGTGGTCTATTGCAAGCGGCAACGGTGAGAGACTTGTTTCTGTAAAGGTTCATTTTTTAGAAGTAGAAGCTCAAATTGTTTGGCTACAGACCTGGATAGTAATACAGAACTCTGCAGGTTATCTTTGCAGTAAATTGCAACACCGCCCCTTTTGGCAGTTCTATCTTGTCGGAAAATTTTGTAGTTAGGGATGGAAATTTCAAGGTTTTTGGTGGTCTCCTTAAGCCCGAATTCAGACATGGCTAGGACATCCGGATTGGTGGAGTGTGCTAAAGCAGTGAATAAAACAAACTTAGGGAGGAGGCTTCTGATGTTAACATGAATGAAACCAAGGCTTTTACAGTTGCAGAAGTCAGCAATTGAGAGAGCCTGGGGGATAAGAGTGGAGGCAGACACTGCAGGGCCTGGATGAACCTCTACATCACCAGAGGAGGAGTAGGATAAGGGTACGGCTAAAGGCTAAACAGAAATCAGTCAGGGGACTCCATGACGAACCATTTCTCCTGTCTTTCATCTGTATCAACCTGTCTGTTAGTCAGGAGACTCCATGACAAACGTTCTCTCCTGCCCTCCAGCTGAAGAAAAACAAGGTATAGTTGATACACACAGCACTGATGACAGTACGGACATTGCAATGTATTGCCCCGACCACATCTGCAGTCCTCATGCCTCCTTGCAGCATGCCTAAGGCATGTTCACACAGATGAGCGGGGACCCTGGGCATCTTTCTTTTGGTGTTTTTCAGAGTCAGTAGAAAGGCCTATTTAGTGTCCTAAGATTTCATAACTGTGACCTTAATTGCCTACCGTCTGTAAGCTGTTAGTGTCTTAACGACCGTTCCACAGGTGCATGTTCATTAATTGTTTATGGTTCATTGAACAAGAACGGGAAACAGTGTTTAAACCCTTTACAATGAAGATCTGTGAAGTTATTTGGATTTTTACGACTTATATTTGAAAGACAGGGTCCTGAAAAATGGATGTTTCATTTTTTGCAGAGTTTAGTGGCCATATACAGGAACACTAAAGTTCCAAAAGCTGGCCCTAATACAGTCTATTAGAGGTCATACAAGATGTTTTGTAGTGATTCGTATGTTGATGATGTAAAGAATATTTGCTGGTCTCTGGTGTGTACTGAGGAGTAACCAGACTCTGCACTTGACACATTTATGAAATTGCTTATTCCAGTTACCAATAAGTGCGCACCCATTAATAAAACCTCTTAAGGATCCGCCCCTTTTTTTCAATACTCGCCCGAAAATGACATACCCAAATCTAACTGCCTGTATCTCAGGACCTGAGGCAATTTGAAAGGAAACACTTTGAAGTTTGAGGAAATGTGAAAGGAATGTAGGAGAATATAACACAAAAGATCTGGTGATAGATAATACAAAGAAAAAAACAACCGTTCTTTTATACCATCATCTTTGAAATGCAAGAGAAAGGCCATAATGTATTATTCCAGCCCAGGAATAATAGATTTTGGCAGCAGTGTATGTGCAACATTTTAGACTGATCCAATGAACCATTGCATTTCTGTAAAATTTTTTGTATCAAGACAGCCCAAATGTGCCTAATTTGTTTATTTAGAACTTTTCTTGTTCAACATTGTGCACTCTCCTCAAACAATAGCATGCTATTATTTCACTGTAATAGCGACTGTAAATTAGACAGGGCAGTTAGATTAACAAGAATTTAAAGTTTTCTGCCAATATCAGATATGTCTATGTCCTGGGAAATGTTCTTGTTATTTACAACCTCATGCTAATGGCATTAGCCCACGTTAGCTCAACCATCTCGTGGAAGGGACACCGATCCCGAAGAAGATTTAACTCTACGTTCTCTCACCACATTATCTTATGCTCTCTCTTTCTACTAAGGTTGTGCATCTCTTCACAACACTGTTTGGTTGAATCCCGTGTGATATTCTGGGTACAGTTTGATGCTGAATCCTGTGTGATATTCTGGGTACAGTTTGATGCTGAATCCTGTGTGATATTCTGGGTACAGTTTGATGTTGAATCCTGTGTGATATTCTGGGTACAGTTTGATGTTGAATCTTGTGTGATATTCTGGGTACAGTTTAATTTTTAATCCTGTGTGATATTCTGGGTACAGTTTGTTGAATCCTGTGTGATATTCTGGGTACAGTGTGATGTTGAATCCTGTGTGATATTCTGGGTACAGTTTGATGTTGAATCCCATGTGATATTCTGGGTACAGTTTGATGTTGAATCCCATGTGATATTCTGGGTACAGTTTGATGTTGAATCCCATGTGATATTCTGGGTACAGTTTGATGTTGAATCCTGTGTGATATTCTGGGTACAGTTTAATTTTGAATCCTGTGTGATATTCTGGGTACAGTGTGATGTTGAATCCCATGTGATATTCTGGGTACAGTGTGATGTTGAATCCCATGTGATATTCTGGGTACAGTGTGATGTTGAATCCCGTGTGATATTCTGGGTACAGTGTGATGTTGAATCCCGTGTGATATTCTGGGTACATGTTGTACTATCTGACAGGATTCCTACAGGTGTGGAAACATATAGGAAGAAACACACACACACACACACACACTGCAGCTAACATATGCCATCTATCTGAAACTGTTTACCAGATTTATTTGATGGGATATGTAGAAAAAGCCATTTTTAGAACCCGGCTACTCTATAATGTTATTTGGGGTTTAAATCTATTTAATGTGATTTACACCGTGTTTTAATCTATGTAACTGACTTGTTCAGATATATTCTCAAACTCTTCTTAGTTATAAACCTCTCAGAGAGAGGTTTAATCTCATCAACACAACCCAAGTCCCCGACATTTAGATCTCTAGTTTTGGTATACAAGATTATACCCTCCTAACATAGTCTTCCTTCCACCACGCAGAGGTTATTTTAGTCACCTACTAAGGCAGTGATATCCTTAAAAGGCTGCCAAAATTATCCTGCAAAAATTGCTGACTTGGAAATATGGAAGGTTCCAGGCAGTTATAGTAAGCAATCTGCGCTCACCGTGTAGCAATGTGACTGCTGTGCTGGCGGTAGCTACAGAACCAGACAGGGGTGACCCCTGTCTGGATGGAGAGGTGGGACGACCTCAAAGTCATCCACCACGAAGAGATCCTAGAGGAAAGGGAAGCTGAAACACAGCTATTCTACATTAGGCACCATAGGATGAGATTTTATGCCAACATAAAAAAGGATCCACCTTTTTTACCTTTATGTTAGTAGTTTATATTGACTCTGTTTGTTTAAGATGGCTAATAAATACCATTACAGTGTGATGCTATAGAGTAACAGTATATTTTATAATAACGTTCTACATAAATCCAACCGATTAATAAAATAGACTTATTTTGTTTATGCTTCAGGGACAGAGAGTTGTTTAAGATATTATCCACCTTGTAAAACACTCAGCGGAATCATTTAAAATGATTTATGAGGCTCTGAATTCAAGTTTTCTTTTATCACAGAGTGGAGCTAATAATTGAAGAGGTTCTAATCCCCTGCAGGTGTACTGAGTTAGGAATTCAAGCAGGAACCCAGGGCCGGTCTGACCACCCATTAGGCAGGATTAGGCGTCCCTCTAGGACGGCAGATTAGCAAGGGCGACATTTTCCAAGCTGAACAAACCAAAACGTACCTCCAACAACACATAACATCTTACGTAATTCTGACCCCAAAAAACTATTAAAACTTCTCTCATCCACAGACGTATTTGGTGAGCACGGATTTTGCCCCATGATAAGCAAAGTCAGGGGCCCAGTGTCCTGTTGGAGAAAAGCAGCGCTGCGGCTCTGCACCAATGCTCAAGTCATCTAATGTAAATCATGTAGCCTAATAGTAGAAAGAATAGTAGCCAACATAGGTTTTCTGTAGCCTAAAGACGGAGGCCATATTTATGACAATGTTATGAGACGGCTATCTCCGATCAAATAGCCTAAAGACCGGAGGCCTTATTTATGACAATGTTATGAGACGGCTATCTCCGATCAAATAGCCTAAAGACCGGAGGCCATATTTATTACAATGTTATGAGACGGCTATCTCCGATCAAATAGCCTAAAGACCGGAGGCCATATTTATTACAATGTTATGAGACGGCTATCTCCGATCAAATAGCCTACAGACCGGAGGCCATATTTATGACAATGTTATGAGACGGCTATCTCCGATCAAATAGCCTAAAGACCGGAGGCCATATTTATGTCACTGTTATGAGACGGCTATCTCCGATCAAATAGCCTACAGACCAGAGACCTTATTTATGACAATGTTATGAGACGGCTATCTCCGATCAAATAGCCTACAGACCGGAGGCCTTATTTATGACAATGTTATGAGACGGCTATCTCCGATCAAATAGCCTAATTGGCGACCTATCAAATAAAAACTGTGTTTTGATTTGAGTTTGACTTGAGCACGTTAACAAACAACATATCCCCAGAAAGAGGACAGGTCAAAATGAAATGGACAATATGGAATTCAATTAGGCTACTCACGACTGTTGTCCGGGATATTCTCTCCGTGGGCTAAATTATCATGATAAAAAAATGTAGGAATACTTTTCTATTGGTCAATTATTGATGATCTGATCACATCGAATAAGAAAACACTTCTGTATTCAAATAACCCCTGATAATGTCACATCTGCTCCTGCCACACCCCCTAGTGGATATCCGGTGATATCATTGACCTGCAGCCATTCCCCCAGTTCCCTCTCCCTCTCTCTCTCTCTGTGTTTGTGATTGTGAGAGACAGATGTGCTGGAGTCAGGGCAGGTTCCCACCAGCTGCAACTCGTTCCATAATCAAGACCTCTACAAATACTCAGTCCTGCCACTTCCACTCTGCCAGATCGTAATCTCTGCTCAGTCAGTACTATGCTTCTGGCTTTTATGATTATTCAAGATCCTGTTACCCTGCTGTGCCTGTTTCCCTGCCTGACGCTGTTCATCCTCTCACTGCAGTTTTGTCGCTCTGACTCTGGTATCCGTCTCCTGTTCCACATCTCATCACCCTGCTACCCTGTTGTGGATTCAGATCACCATCACTGTTATGGTGAGTGAATGAGGACCCAAAAGCGAATCAACTTAAACAGAGCTTCTTTAATTACCAAACATAGGTAGGCTCAGATGGACCGGCAGATTCCGACAGGACAGGACAAGGTTACAGCAAACATGACGGCAGTCTGGTTCAGGCATGAATGACACAAACAAACAAGAATCCGACAAGGACAGGAGCAGAAACAGAGAGAGATATAGGGACCTAATCAGAGGGAAAAAGGGAACAGGTGGGGAACGGGGTGAATGGGTAGTTAGAGGAGACAAGGGACAGCTGGGGGAAAGCGGGGGAGAAAAGGTAACCTAACACGACCAGCAGAGGGAGACAGGGTGAAGGGAAAGGACAGAGACAAGACAACATGACAGTACCCCCCCACTCACCGAGCGCCTCCTGGCGCACTCGAGGAGGAAACCTGGCGGCAACGGAGGAAATCATCAATCAGCGCACGGTCCAGCACGTCCCGAGAGGGAACCCAACTCCTCTCCTCAGGACCGTACCCCTCCCAGTCAACTAGGTACTGATGACCACGGCCCCGAGGACGCATGTCCAAGATTTTACGGACCCTGTAGATAGGTGCGCCCTCGACAAGGATGGGGGGGGGGGGGGGGGAAGACGAGCGGGGGCGCGAAGAACGGGCTTAACACAGGAGACATGGAAGACCGGGTGGACGCGACGAAGATATCGCGGAAGAAGAAGTCGCACTGCGACAGGATTAATGACCTGAGAGATACGGAATGGACCAATGAACCGCGGGGTCAACTTGCGAGAAGCCGTCTTAAGGGGAAGGTTCTGAGTGGAGAGCCAAACTCTCTGACCGCGACAATATCTAGGGCTCTTCGTTCTACGCTTATTAGCAGCTCTCACAGTCTGCGCCCTATAACGGCAAAGTGCAGACCTGACCCTCTTCCAGGTGCGCTCGCAACGTTGGACAAAAGCCTGAGCGGAGGGGACGCTGGACTCGGCGAACTGAGATGAGAACAACGGAGGCTGGTACCCGAGGCTACTCTGAAAAGGAGATAGCCCGGTCGCAGACGAAGGAAGCGAGTTGTGGGCGTATTCTGCCCAGGGGAGCTGTTCTGACCAAGACGCAGGGTTGCGAAAAGAAAGACTGCGTAAGATGCGACCAATAGTCTGATTGGCCCGTTCTGCTTGACCGTTAGACTGGGGGTGAAAGCCGGAAGAGAGACTGACGGAAGCCCCAATCAAACGGCAAAACTCCCTCCAAAATTGAGACGTGAATTGCGGACCTCTGTCCGAAACGACGTCTGACGGAAGGCCATGAATTCTGAAAACATTCTCGATGATGATTTGTGCCGTCTCTTTAGCAGAAGGAAGCTTAGCAAGGGGAATGAAATGAGCCGCCTTAGAGAACCTATCGACAACCGTAAGAATAACAGTCTTCCCCGCTGACGAAGGCAGTCCGGTGACAAAATCTAAGGCGATGTGAGACCACGGTCGAGAGGGAATAGGAAGCGGCCTGAGACGGCCGGCAGGAGGAGAGTTACCGGACTTAGTCTGCGCGCAGACCGAACAAGCAGCCACGAAACGACGCGTGTCATGCTCCCGGGTGGGCCACCAGAAACGCTGGCGAATGGAAGCAAGCGTACCCCGAACGCCAGGGTGGCCGGCTAACTTGGCAGAGTGAGCCCACTGAAGAACGGCCAGACGAGTAGGAACGGGAACGAAAAGAAGGTTCCTAGGACAAGCGCGCGGCGACGGAGTTTGAGTGAGTGCTTGCTTTACCTGCCTCTCAATTCCCCAGACAGTCAACCCGACAACACGCCCCTCAGGGAGAATCCCCTCGGGGTCAGTGGAGGCTACTGAAGAACTGAAGAGACGAGACAAAGCATCAGGCTTGGTGTTCTTAGAGCCCGGACGATAAGAAATCACGAACTCGAAACGAGCGAAAAACAGCGCCCAACGCGCCTGACGCGCATTAAGTCGTTTGGCAGAACGGATGTACTCAAGGTTCCTATGGTCAGTCCAAACGACAAAAGGAACGGTCGCCCCCTCCAACCACTGTCGCCATTCGCCTAGGGCTAACCGGATGGCGAGCAGTTCGCGGTTACCCACATCATAGTTACGTTCCGACGGCGACAGGCGATGAGAAAAATACGCGCATGGGTGGACCTTGTCGTCAGAGAGGGAGCGCTGAGAAAGGATGGCTCCCACTCCCACCTCTGACGCGTCAACCTCGACAACGAACTGTCTAGAGACGTCAGGTGTAACAAGGATAGGAGCGGATGTAAAACGATTCTTGAGGAGATCAAAAGCTCCCTGGGCGGAAACGGACCACTTAAAGCACGTCTTGACAGAAGTAAGGGCTGTGAGAGGAGCTGCCACCTGACCGAAATTACGGATGAAACGACGATAGAAGTTCGCGAAGCCGAGAAAGCGCTGCAGCTCGACGCGTGACTTAGGGACGGGCCAATCAATGACAGCTTGGACCTTAGCGGGATCCATCTTAATGCCTTCAGCGGAAATAACAGAACCGAGAAATGTGACGGAGGAGGCATGAAAAGTGCACTTCTCAGCCTTCACAAAAAGACAATTCTCTAAAAGGCGCTGGAGGACACGTCGAACGTGCTGAACATGAATCTGGAGTGACGGTGAAAAAATCAGGATATCGTCAAGGTAAACGAAAACAAAGATGTTCAGCATGTCTCTCAGGACATCATTGACTAATGCCTGAAAGACAGCTGGAGCGTTAGCGAGGCCGAAAGGAAGAACCCGGTATTCAAAGTGCCCTAACGGAGTGTTAAACGCCGTCTTCCACTCGTCCCCCTCCCTGATGCGCACGAGATGGTAAGCGTTACGAAGGTCCAACTTAGTGAAAAACCTGGCTCCCTGCAGGATCTCGAAGGCTGAAGACATAAGAGGAAGCGGATAACGATTCTTCA
>NC_048568.1:41273100-41335600 GCF_013265735.2 Oncorhynchus mykiss | reverse complement strand
CCACACTGCTCCACTCCACACTGCTCCACTCCATACTGCTCCACTCCATACTGCTCCACTCCACACTGCTCCACTCCATACTGCTCCACTCCATACTGCTCCACTCCACACTGCTCCACTCCACACTGCTCCACTCCACACTGCTCCACTCCACACTGCTCCACTCCACACTGCTCCACTCCATACTGCTCCACTCCACACTGCTCCACTCCACACTGCTCCACTCCATACTGCTCCTCTCTCCACACTGCTCCACTCCACACTGCTCCACTCCACACTGCTCCACTCCATACTGCTCCTCTCTCCATACTGCTCCACTCCACACTGCTCCACTCCATACTGCTCCACTCCACACTGCTCCACTCCACACTGCTCCACTCCACACTGCTCCTCTCCACACTGCTCCACTCCACACTGCTCCTCTCCACACTGCTCCACTCCACACTGCTCCACTCCACACTGCTCCTCTCCACACTGCTCCACTCCACACTGCTCCACTCCACACTGCTCCTCTCCACACTGCTCCACTCCACACTGCTCCTCTCCACACTGCTCCACTCCACACTGCTCCTCTCCACACTGCTCCACTCCATACTGCTCCTCTCTCCACACTGCTCCTCTCCACACTGCTCCACTCCACACTGCTCCACTCCACACTGCTCCACTCCACACTGCTCCTCTCTCCACACTGCTCCTCTCTCCACACTGCTCCACTCCACACTGCTCCACTCCACACTGCTCCACTCCACACTGCTCCACTCCATACTGCTCCACTCCACACTGCTCCACTCCATACTGCTCCACTCCACACTGTTCCACTCCACACTGCTCCACTCCACACTGCTCCACTCCATACTGCTCCTCTCCACACTGCTCCACTCCACACTGCTCCTCTCTCCACACTGCTCCTCTCCACACTGCTCCTCTCTCCACACTGCTCCACTCCATACTGCTCCACTCTCCACACTGCTCCTCTCCACACTGCTCCACTCTCCACACTGCTCCTCTCCACACTGCTCCACTCCACACTGCTCCTCTCTCCACACTGCTCCACTCCATACTGCTCCTCTCTCCACACTGCTCCACTCCATACTGCTCCACTCCACACTGCTCCACTCCACAGTGCTCCTCTCCACACTGATCCACTCCACACTGCTCCTCTCCACACTGCTCCACTCCACACTGCTCCACTCCACACTGCTCCTCTCCACACTGCTCCACTCCACACTGCTCCACTCCATACTGCTCCACTCCACACTGCTCCACTCCACACTGCTCCTCTCCACACTGCTCCACTCCACACTGCTCCACTCCACACTGCTCCACTCCACACTGCTCCACTCCACACTGCTCCTCTCCACACTGCTCCACTCCACACTGCTCCACTCCACACTGCTCCACTCCACACTGCTCCTCTCCACACTGCTCCACTCCACACTGCTCCACTCCACACTGCTCCACTCCACACTGCTCCACTCCACACTGCTCCACTCCACACTGCTCCACTCCACACTGCTCCTCTCCACACTGCTCCTCTCTCCACACTGCTCCTCTCCACACTGCTCCACTCCACACTGCTCCACTCCACACTGCTCCTCTCCACACTGCTCCTCTCTCCACACTGCTCCTCTCCACACTGCTCCACTCCACACTGCTCCTCTCCACACTGCTCCTCTCCACACTGCTCCACTCCACACTGCTCCACTCCACACTGCTCCACTCCACACTGCTCCTCTCTCCACACTGCTCCTCTCCACACTGCTCCACTCCACACTGCTCCACTCCACACTGCTCCATTCCACACTGCTCCTCTCTCCACACTGCTCCACTCCACACTGCTCCACTCCACACTGCTCCACTCCACACTGCTCCTCTCCACACTGCTCCTCTCTCCACACTGCTCCTCTCCACACTGCTCCAGTCCACACTGCTCCACTCCACACTGCTCCAATCCACACTGCTCCACTCCACACTGCTTCACTCCACAATGCTCCACTCCACACTGCTCCTCTCTCCACACTGCTCCTCTCTCCACACTGCTCCACTCCCCTCTGCTCCTCTCCACACTGCTCCTCTCCACACTACTCCTCTCCACACCGCTCCACTCTACACTACTCCTCTCCACACCGCTCCACTCCACACTGCTCCTCTCTCCACACCGCTCCACTCCACACTGCTCCTCTCTCCACACTGCTCCATTCCACACTGTTCCTCTCTCCACACTACTCCACTCCACTCTGCTCCTCTCCACACTGCTCCACTCCACACTGCTCCCCTGCACACTGCTCCTCTCTCCACACTGCTCCATTCCACACTGCTCCTCTCTCCACACCGCTCCACTCCACACTGCTCCTCTCTCCACACTGCTCCTCTCTCCACACCGCTCCAGCTGATAGATAGACTGGTGGAAACGAGAGTATGCGGCCCTATTGTCAATGGAGAGCGTGTGTGTGAGTGATACCCCCTTAGCTCTACACGGTATATGACAAGCTGAAGGTCTGTTCAACCTCCATATCTGTATTCAACGTAGAGGTCAGTTTTGGATGCGTTGGTGTGAAGGGGCAGATACGTCCAGACGACGACCCAGTGCGCTCATCAATCCCGTTTTAATTACACCTAGTCTGTTTTGACGGGGGAGATGACTTACCACTTGACTTCGCTCTCCACTGCTTTGCCACAGGAGCAAATTAGTGTTTATTGACTAATAATGATGGGCCCATTTCACTTCTCAACAACAGGACACACTCACAAAGCCCAATATCAGGAGCTTTCACTGCCATAGCTACGTTTTCCATTAGAGATGGATTTGTTTGCCATATTGTCACAATGAGGTGGCTTGTGATGGAGGGTTGTCCGTTGTCCAAAGTGTAAAAAGACTGTTGTTGTGGATATCAACAACAACAAAAAGTTGTTGAATATTACTTTTGACCCCCCCCCCCCCCCCCCTAAAGTTGAGCTTCCCTCCCCCTCAGAAATTGAATTAGCATGACAATTTAAAAATATCCCCATAAAAATCTGTCAGTTTAAAACGATATCTGTTTTTTCAACTCATCCACATCTGCAGTGAAAGGTGTCAGAGCTAGAGTGGTGTTTTTCAGATCGGGAGACCGGGAGACCGGGGTACACATCCATGAAGTGAAGCTGTTATTCAATGTGTTTGTATGGGCTAGTAGCAGTAAGGACTATCTGTTATTCAATGTGTTTCTATGGGCTAGTAGCAGTAAGGACTAGCTGTTATTCAATGTGTTTGTATGGGCTAGTAGCAGTAAGGACTAGCTGTTATTCAATGTGTTTGTATGGGCTAGTAGCAGTAAGAACTAGCTGTTATTCAATGTGTTTGTATGGGCTAGTAGCAGTAAGGACTAGCTGTTATTCAATGTGTTTGTATGGGCTAGTAGCAGTAAGGACCAAAATCATTTTTCATCAGATACATTTATTTATTTTTTGATACATTTAAGTGGTCTTAACATTCTAAAACAAATAGCTAAATGTTCCTTGATACGGATAGGAAATGCTTAAAACTTGTTGAGGATAGGGGGCAGTATTTTCACTTTGGATGAATTGCGTGCCCATAGTGAACTGCATCAAACTCTGTCCTAGATTGCTAATATATGTATATTAATTATTACTATTGGATAGAAAACACTGAAGTTTCCAAAACTGTTTGAATTATGTCTGTGAGTATAACAGAACTCATAGGGCAGGCGATCTTCCAAACAAGGAGTGAAATTCTGAAAGTTGGGGCAACTTTGACGTCATCGCCCCCTCCTTTCCCAACAAGATATAGATCTGGAAGCACTTCCTACGCCTTCCACTAGATGTCCGCATTCAGTAGAAAGTGTAATGGAGCATTTGCTGTGAACTTTGACCTAATGGGAGGGGAAATAGTCAGTGTCCCAACAGAATGCCATTTTCCTGTGGCACATTTCTCTGTGGGTGCTACCGCTGTTCCATTTGGCTCCAGCTGAAAACGTATGATCCGGTTGGAACGTTATTGGATATATATGATAATAACATCCTGAAGATTGATTCTCTACTTAGTTTGACCAGTTTATTCGATCTGGAATATATCTTGTGTATTGTATTTTCGTGCGAGTTATCCTGGACCAGCAGTCAGTTTTTGGGCACGTGAGCTGAAAGTGCTAGCAAATGCAGCTACTTGGACACTAGTATTGGACATTATGGAACAAAATGATTTATTGTGGAACTAGGACTCCTTGCACTGCATTCTGATGAAAGATCAAAGATAAGGGAATATTTATGATGTAATTTCGTATTTCTGTTGACTCCAACATGGCGGAGAAATACTTTTACGTCTGAGTGCCGTCTCAGATTATTACATGGTAAGCTTTTTCCGTAACGTTTTTAAAAAATCTGACAGCGGTTGCATTAAGAACCAGTGTATATTTTTAATTATATGTAGAACATGTATCTTTAGTCAAAGTTTATGATGAGTATTTCTGTTATCTGGCGTAGCTTTCTATAATTCCTTTGGATATTTTGGAGGCAGTTCTGAACATGGCGTCAATGTAATCCGAGATTTGTGGATATAAATATGCATATTATCGAACAAAACATAAATGTACTGTGTAACATGTTATATGACTGTCATCTGATGAAGATTTTCAAGAGGTTAGTGATTCATTTTATTTCTAATCCTGCTTTTGTGATTTTATCTTTGGCTGGAAAAAATGGCTGTGTTTTTTCTTTGGTTTGGTAGTGGTCTAACATAAATATATGTTGTGTTTTCGCTGTAAAACATTTAAAAAATCTACCATGATGGGTAGATGAACAAGGTGTTTATTTTTCATTTGACATATTGGACTTGTTAATGTGTGAAAGTTAAATATTTCTAAAGAATATTTTTGAATTCCCTGCGCCACCTTTTCAGCTGAACGGGGGGTGGTGTTCCCTAATGGGAACTCCTTGCCCCAACAGGTTTTAAAGCAATTTCATATAGCTTAGTCGAACCCCCCTCCTCTTCTTAAAACAATTCCATATAGAGCTATATTTAGTTTAATAGAAGCCCCCTTCGAAAAATATACTATTAAAAAAAATGTCATGTCATGGTGGAATACTCTGCTATCAGAGGTTACTCAGTTATTTATAGAGCCATGTCATCGTGGAATGCTCTGTCACCAGAGGTTACTCAGTTATTTACAGAGCCATGTCATCGTGGAATGCTCTGCCACCAGAGGTTACTCGGTTATTTATAGAGCCATGTCATCGTGGAATGCTCTGCCACCAGAGGTTACTCAGTTATTTATAGAGCCATGTCATGGTGGAATGTTTTGTCACCAGAGGTTACTCAGTTATTTATAGAGCCATGTCATCGTGGAATGCTCTGCCACCAGAGGTTACTCAGTTATTTATAGAGCCATGTCATCGTGGAATGTTCTGTCACCAGAGGTTACTCAGTTATTTATAGAGCCATGTCATCGTGGAATGCTCTGTCACCAGAGGTTACTCAGTTATTTATAGAGCCATGTCATCGTGGAATGCTCTGTCACCAGAGGTTACTCAGTTATTTATAGAGCCATGTCATTGTGGAATGCTCTGTCACCAGAGGTTACTCAGTTATTTACAGAGCCATGTCATCGTGGAATGCTCTGCCACCAGAGGTTACTCAGTTATTTATAGAGCCATGTCATCGTGGAATGCTCTGCCACCAGAGGTTACTCAGTTATTTATAGAGCCAAGTCATCTTGGAATGCTCTGCCACCAGAGGTTACTCAGTTATTTACAGAGCCATGTCATCGTGGAATGCTCTGCCACCAGAGGTTACTCAGTTATTTATAGAGCCATGTCATCGTGGAATGCTCTGTCACCAGAGGCAACTCAGTTATTTATAGAGCCATGTCATCGTGGAATGCTCTGCCACCAGAGGTTACTCAGTAATTGATAGAGCCATGTCATCGTGGAATGCTCTGTCACCAGAGGTTACTCAGTTATTTATAGAGCCATGTCATCATGGAATGCTCTGCCACCAGAGGTTACTCAGTAATTTATAGAGCCATGTCATCGTGGAATGCTCTTTCACCAGAGGTTACTCAGTTATTTATAGAGCCATGTCATCGTGGAATGCTCTGCCACCAGAGGTTACTCAGTTATTTATAGAGCAATGTCATCATGGAATGCTCTGCCACCAGAGGTTACTTAGTTATTTATAGAGCCATGTCATCGTGGAATGCTCTGCCACCAGAGGTTACCTAGGCTAAAAGCAATTTTAAAAAACAGATTAAAAAACATTTTATCACAGCGCCTCTCCTCTCTCTAAAGATCTAACTTGACTGTGATGTATAAAATAATATGAATATTTATGAGGTGTGTTAATATTATTTTTGTTGTCTCTTGGTGTCTTTCATATACAACTCTTATTTAATTTTTTATTTAGAATTTAATGTAATATCTTATGTTGTTCTTGTCAATAGCTGTTCGGTACTTTGTCATGTATTTGTATGTTTAATGTAGACCCCAGGAAGAGTAGCTGCTGCATATTCAGTAGTTAATGAACCCCAGGAAGAGTAGCTGCTGCATATTTAGTAGTTAATGGACCCCAAGAAGAGTAGCTGCTGCATATTCAGTAGTTAATGGACCCCAAGAAGAGAAGCTGCTGCATGTTCAGTAGGTAATGGACCCCAGGAAGAGTAGCTGCTACGTGTTCAGTAGTTAATGGACCTCAAGAAGAGTAGCTGCTACATATTCAGTAGTTAATGGACCCCAGGAAGAGTAGCTGCTACATATTCAGTTGTTAATGAACCCCAGGAAGAGTAGCTGCTGCATATTCAGTAGTTAAACGACCCCAGGAAGAGTAGCTGCTGCATATTCAGTAGTATATGGACCCCAAGAAGAGTAGCTGCTGCATATTCAGTAGTTAATGGACCCCAAGAAGAGAAGCTGCTACATATTCAGTAGTTAATGAACCCCAGATAGAGTAGCTGCTGCATATTCAGTAGTTAATGAACCCCAGGAAGAGTAGCTGCTACGTGTTCAGTAGTTAATGGACCTCAAGAAGAGTAGCTGCTACATATTCAGTAGTTAATGCACCCCAGGAAGAGTAGCTGCTACATATTCAGTTGTTAATGAACCCCAGGAAGAGTAGCTGGTACATATTCAGTAGTTAATGAACCCCAGGTAGAGTAGCTGCTACATATTCAGTATTTAATGGACCCCAGGAAGAGTAGCTGCTGCATGTTCAGTAGTTAATGGACCCCAGGAAGAGTAGCTGGTACATATTCAGTAGTTAATGAACCCCAGGTAGAGTAGCTGCTACATATTCAGTATTTAATGGACCCCAGGAAGAGTAGCTGCTGCATGTTCAGTAGTTAATGAACCCCAGGTAGAGTAGCTGCTACATATTCAGTATTTAATGGACCCCAGGAAGAGTAGCTGCTGCATGTCCAGTAGTTAATGAACCCCAGGCAGAGTAGGTGCTGCATGTCCAGTAGTTAATTAACCCCAGGTAGAGTAGCTGCTACATATTCAGTAGTTAATGAACCCCAGGAAGAGTAGCTGCTGCATGTCCAGTAGTTAATGAACCCCAGGAAGAGTAGCTGCTACATGTTAATGAACCCCAGGTAGAGTAGCTGCTGGATGTCCAGTAGTTAATGAACCCCAGGAAGAGTATCTGCTACATGTTAATGGACCCAGGAAGAGTAGCTGCTGCATGTCCAGTAGTTAATGAACCCCATGAAGAGTAGCTGCTACATGTTAATGAACCCTAGGAAGAGTAGCTGCTACATGTTAATCAACCCCAGGAAGAGTAGCTGCTACATGTTAATGAACCCCAGGAAGAGTATCTGCTACATGTTAATGAACCCCAGGTAGAGTAGCTGCTGCATGTCCAGTAGTTAATGAACCCCAGGAAGAGTAGCTGCTGCATATTCAGTAGTTAATGGCCTCCAGGAAGAGTAGCTGCTGCATATTCAGTAGTTAATGGACCCCAGCAAGAGTAGCTGCTGCATGTTCAGTAGTTAATGAATCCCAGTAAGAGTAGCTGCTACATGTCCAGTAGTTAATGAACCCCAGGAAGAGTAGCTGCTACATGTTAATGAACCCCAGGATGAGTAGCTGCTACATGTTAATCAACCCCAGGAAGAGTAGCTGCTACATGTTAATGAACCCCAGGAAGAGTATCTGCTACATGTTAATGAACCCCAGGTAGAGTAGCTGCTGCATGTCCAGTAGTTAATGAACCCCAGGAAGAGTAGCTGCTGCATATTCAGTAGTTAATGGCCTCCAGGAAGAGTAGCTGCTGCATATTCAGTAGTTAATGGACCCCAGCAAGAGTAGCTGCTGCATGTTCAGTAGTTAATGAATCCCAGGAAGAGTAGCTGCTACATGTTAATGAACCCCAGGATGAGTAGCTGCTACATGTTAATCAACCCCAGGAAGAGTAGCTGCTACATGTTAATGAACCCCAGGAAGAGTATCTGCTACATGTTAATGAACCCCAGGTAGAGTAGCTGCTGCATGTCCAGTAGTTAATGAACCCCAGGAAGAGTAGCTGCTGCATATTCAGTAGTTAATGGCCTCCAGGAAGAGTAGCTGCTGCATATTCAGTAGTTAATGGACCCCAGCAAGAGAAGCTGCTGCATGTTCAGTAGTTAATGAATCCCAGTAAGAGTAGCTGCTACATGTTAATGAACCCCAGGTAGAGTAGCTGCTGCATGTCCAGTAGTTAATGAACCCCAGGAAGAGTAGCTGCTGCATGTCCAGTAGTTAATGAACCCCAGGAAGAGTAGCTGCTACATGTTAATGAACCCCAGGTAGAGTAGCTGCTGCATGTCCAGTAGTTAATGAACCCCAGGAAGAGTAGCTGGTACATGTTAATGGACCCCAGGAAGAGTAGCTGCTGAATGTCCAGTAGTTAATGAACCCCAGGAAGAGTAGCTGCTACATGTTAATGAACCCCAGGTAGAATAGCTGCTGCATGTCCAGTAGTTAATGAACCCCAGGAAGAGTAGCTGCTACATGGTAATGAACCCCAGGAAGAGTAGCTGCTACATGTTGATGAACCCCAGGAAGAGTAGCTGCTACATGTTAATGAACCCCAGGTAGAGTAGCTGCTGTATGTCCAGTAGTTAATGAACCCCAGGAAGAGTAGCTGCTACATGTTAATGAACCCCAGGAAGAGTAGCTGCTACATGTTAATGAACCCCAGGTAGAGTAGCTGCTGCATGTCCAGTAGTTAATGAACCCCAGGAAGAGTAGCTGCTACATGTTAATGAACCCCAGGTAGAGTAGCTGCTGCATGTCCAGTAGTTAATGAACCACAGGAAGAGTAGCTGCTGCATATTCAGTAGTTAATGGCCTCCAGGAAGAGTAGCTGCTGCATATTCAGTAGTTAATGGACCCCAGGAAGAGTAGCTGCTGCATGTTCAGTAGTTAATGAACCCCAGGAAGAGTAGCTGCTGCATATTCGGTAGTTAATGGACCCCAGGTAGAGTAGCTGCTACATGTTCAGTAGTTAATGGACCCCAGGTAGAGTAGCTGCTATATATTCAGTAGTTAATGAACCCCAGGAAGAGTAGCTGCTACATGTTAATGAACCCCAGGTAGAATAGCTGCTGCATGTCCAGTAGTTAATGAACCCCAGGAAGAGTAGCTGCTACATGTTAATGAACCCCAGGAAGAGTAGCTGCTACATGTTGATGAACCCCAGGAAGAGTAGCTGCTACATGTTAATGAACCCCAGGTAGAGTAGCTGCTGTATGTCCAGCAGTTAATGAACCCCAGGAAGAGTAGCTGCTACATGTTAATGAACCCCAGGAAGAGTAGCTGCTACATGGTAATGAACCCCAGGAAGAGTAGCTGCTACATGTTAATGAACCCCAGGTAGAGTAGCTGCTGCATGTCCAGTAGTTAATGAACCCCAGGAAGAGTAGCTGCTGCATATTCAGTAGTTAATGAACCCCAGGAAGAGTAGCTGCTGCATATTCAGTAGTTAATGGACCCCAGGTAGAGTAGCTGCTACATGTTCAGTAGTTAATGAACCCCAGGAAGAGTATATGCTGCATATTCAGTAGTTAATGGGGATCCTAATAAACTACACAATCTAAACGCATAGCCACGCAAAGTAGTTTGGGTGTGGTGCGATTTCTTTCTTCAACAAGGTCGGGAATGTTTTGTCGACACGGGGGGCTGGAGTAGGGGGGGGGGTGCCCACGCTGCAGACGGCACCCTCAGCACCCCCTACTTCCTACGGCTATGGCTAAACCACCCTATGTACAGTATCTAAACCCTTCTCTAAACCACCATATGTACAGTACAGTATCTAAACCACCCTACTATGTCCCCACAGTGTTCTGTTTGAAAAGCCAACCCCAGCTTCACGTTTTAGGGCTGAAAATCTGTTGTGGGTAAATACAGACTAAATGATTGGATTAGGGTCGCTTCATTGGTCGGTAGCGTGATGGTGGGATTACAGACAGTACTGCCAGGCCTATGGATTTCCTGTCAGATTCCATGTATCACATAGACCTCCCTCTCTCTCTTTCCTTCTCTCTCTCTCTTTCCCTCTTTCTCTCTTTCTCTCTCTCTTTCTCTCTCTCTTTCCTTCTCTCTCTCTCTCTCTCTTTCCTTCTCTCTCTCTTTCTCTCTCTCTCTTTCTCTCTATCTCTCTCTCTCTCGCTCTCTCTCTTTCCCTCTCTCCCTCTCTCTCTCTCTCTCCCTCCCTCCCTCCCTCCCTCCCTCCCTCCCTCCCTCCCTCCCTCCCTCCCTCCCTCCCTCCCTCCCTCCCTCCCTCCCTCCCTCCCTCCCTCCCTCTCTTTATCTCACTCTCTGTCTCTCTCACTCTGATTTAGCCTGGCAGAGCAGAGGAGAGGAACATAACCCAATTTTCTAAGTCTTGTTGCATGGCCACCACCCTGGCCAACACTGGATATTTTTTACATGCCCATCCTTTTCTGTGAACAATTGAATACTTTTATCAATCTACCGTTACTCTATTCATATGTATCAATATTCTTTTGACGATTGCATACGTTTTGACCTCCCTTTTATCTCACGTTCGCAACTATCTTTGCAGCCAACGAAGGATACAATTATATGTCCTCTATTTGATCTCTTGGTCGACCAGGAAGAGATATCTCCGTCACTGAAACAAAAAACAAATCTCCCTTATTGATTGGCCAAGTCTGGATGTCTTCATCCAGCCAGAATATCTTTGATTTCCCTCTGCCTGGCCTCATTTCCAGAGTACATTAAATCTCCCTATCGATCAAAACATTGAATTATGAATACCATTGCCTTTTTATTAAACCAATCCACTTTCTGTTTTGTTTGGTTCTGATACACACTGACATGAAAAAAAAGAGGTGTAATTTTTGTCCATTATTGTAAAAGAGTTGTTTTGAGTCAGAATCTGTCCATCTGTCCCGGCCTGGAGACATAACAACACAGAGATCAATAGGACCGTGTGATGGGCTTGCTATTGATCAGAAAGATGGGGGTTGATGAACAATGGACACTTCATCCTCTGTGTTGTAGATACTCTGGAACCCCGGTCATCTATCTAGTTCTGAATAGAGGATATTCTGGAACGCCAGTCATCTATCTAGTTCTGAATAGAGGATACTCTGGAACGCCAGTCATCTATCTAGTTCTGAATAGAGGATACTCTGGAACGCCAGTCATCTATCTAGTTCTGAATAGAGGATACTCTGGAACGCCAGTCATCTATCTAGTTCTGAATAGAGGATACTCTGGAACGCCAGGCATCTATCTAGTTCTGAATAGAGGATACTCTGGAACGCCAGTCATCTATCTAGTTCTGAATAGAGGATACTCTGGAACGCCAGTCATCTATCTAGTTCTGAATAGAGGATACTCTGGAACGCCAGTCATCTATCTAGTTCTGAATAGAGGATACTCTGGAACGCCAGGCATCTATCTAGTTCTGAATAGAGGATACTCTGGAACGCCAGGCATCTATCTAGTTCTGAATAGAGGATACTCTGGAACGCCAGTCATCTATCTAGTTCTGAATAGAGGATACTCTGGAACGCCAGTCATCTATCTAGTTCTGAATAGAGGATACTCTGGAACGCCAGGCATCTATCTAGTTCTGAATAGAGGATACTCTGGAACGCCAGTCATCTATCTAGTTCTGAATAGAGGATACTCTGGAACGCCAGTCATCTATCTAGTTCTGAATAGAGGATACTCTGGAACTCCAGTCATCTATCTAGTTCTGAATAGAGGATACTCTGGAACGCCAGGCATCTATCTAGTTCTGAATAGAGGATACTCTGGAACGCCAGGCATCTATCTAGTTCTGAATAGAGGATACTCTGGAACTCCAGTCATCTATCTAGTTCTGAATAGAGGATACTCTGGAACGCCAGGCATCTATCTAGTTCTGAATAGAGGATACTCTGGAACGCCAGGCATCTATCTAGTTCTGAATAGAGGATACTCTGGAACGCCAGGCATCTATCTAGTTCTGAATAGAGGATACTCTAGAACGCCAGGCATCTATCTAGTTCTGAATAGAGGATACTCTGGAACGACAGTCATCTATCTAGTTCTGAATAGAGGATAGTATGGAACTCCAGTCATCTAAAAAATTGTCCATCCCTACCTCTCCGTTTGTTTTAAACTGTGGGATCAATATTTATAAAACATACACAGTACCAGTCAAAAGTTTGGACACACCTACTCATTCAAAGGTTTTTCTTTATTTTTTACTATTTTCTACATGGTAGAATAATAGTGAAGACATCGACACTATGAAATAATACACACTCAATCATGTAGTAACCAAAAACGTGTTGAAAAAAATCCAATTATATCTTTGTGAGACGCAGAGTAGGTGAACGGATGATCTCTGCATGTTTGATTCCCACTGTGAAGCATGGAGGAGGAGGTGTGATGGTGTGTGGTTCCCACCGTGAAGCATGGAGGAGGAGGTGTGATGGTGTGGTGGGGCTTTGCTGGTGACTGTCTGTGATTTATTTAGAATTCAAGGCACACTTAACCAGCAAGGCTACCAAAGCATTCTGCAGTAATACAGCGATATATATATATATATTCCATCCCTCTCTGTCTGTTTGTTATGAACTATGGGAATTTAATCTCTGTAAGCTTGCTGAACTCTGTGGAACTATGGTGAGTTCTGCTCAAGCCACACTACTACAGTGGTGCTACAGTTCTGTTCAAGCCACACTACTACTACTGTTTAAGCCACACTACTACAATCACATAACACTGCTATGATCCAACAGAGGATCACAATTTTTTTCCATCATATTGTGGCCCTCCCTCCCTTCCTCCCTCCCTCCCTCCCTCCCTTCCTCCCCTCCCTCCCTCCCTCCCTCCATCCCCTCCCTCCCTCCTTCCTTCCCTCCCTCCCTCCCTGCCTCCCTCCCTCCCTCCCTCCCTCCCTTCCTCCCCTCCCTCCCTCCCTCCCTCCATCCCCTCCCTCCCTCCTTCCTTCCCTCCCTCCCTCCCTCCCTCCCTCCCTCCCTCCCCTCCCTCCCTCCCCTCCCTCCCTCCCTCCCTGCCTCCCTCCCGCCTGCTTGTCTGCTTGTTTTACTCTCGTTTTCACAGACACGTAAGAGGATATCCTTGTATCGCAGGGGGACTGTGAAATGTGGTATGGGATAGTTGTCATTCTTTAGGAGTTGGGGGATCTGTAAAACGCTTGCTGTATGAGAGGGGAGATAAAAGCGTACAAGAATGATTTTGACCCCTATAAGCTGCTGTTGAGCCCTTTAAGCATAGCTGCACAGTCATGGCCAAAATATTTTCTGTAATATTTGATGTTGCCCATCAGCCTGGTCTCACAGACAAGACATAACATAGTAAAGGTAAATCGGGGACATGCAAATTGGTATGATTTGTGTTACAGGCTTTGGTTATTCCATTTATATTTTGAGGTTAGAGGTTAGCACGCTAGCACGTGGGGCGCACCGTTTGGTGCCACCATGTTAGGCAGTATGTTTTATACCTGTACAGTCGTGGCCAAAAGTTTTGAGAATTACACAAATATTGATTTTCACAAAGTTTGCTGCTTCAGTGTCTTTAGATATTTTTGTCAGATGTATTTCATAAGTGTCAAAGGCTTTTATTGACAATTGCATGAAGTTGATGCAAAGAGTCAATATTTGCAGTGTTGACCCTTGTTTTTCAAGACCTCTGCAATCCGCCCGTACATGCTATCATTTAACTTCTGGGCCACATCCTGACTGATGGCAACCCATTCTTGTGGGGTTTTGTTTGTCCACCCGCCTCATGAGGATTGACCATAAATTCTCAATGGGATTAAGGTCTGGGCGAGTTTCCTGGCCATGGACCCAAAATATCGATGTTTTGTTCCCCGAGCCACTTAGTTATCACTTTTGCCTTATGTGCAAGGTGCTCCATCATGCTGGAAAAGGCATTGTTCGTCATCACACTGTTCCTGGATGGTTGGGAGAAGATGCTCTCAGAGGATGTGTTCGTGCCATTCTTCATTCATGGCTGTGTTCTTAGGCAAAATTGTGGGTGAGCCCACTCCCTTGGCTGAGAAGCAACCCCACACATGAATGGTCTCAGGATGCTTTATTGTTAGCATGGCACAGGACTGATGGTAGCGCTCACCTTGTCTTCTCCGGACAAACTTTTTTCCGGATGCCCCAAACAATCGGAAAGGGGATTCATCAGAGAAAATGACTTTACCCCAGTCCTCAACAGTCCAATCCCTGTACCTTTTGCAGAATATCAGTCTGTCCCTGATGTTTTTCCTGGAGAGAAGTGGCTTCTTTGCTGCCCTTCTTGACACCAGGCCATCCTCCAAAAGTCTTCACCTTACTGTGTGTGCAGATGCACTCACACCTGCCTGCTGCCATTCCTGAGCAAGCTCTGTATTGGTGGTGCCCCGATTCCACAGCTGAATCAGCTTTAGGAGACGGTCCTGGCGCTTGCTGGACTTTCTTGGGTGCCCTGAAGCCTTCTTCACAACATTTGAACCGCTCTCCTTGAAGTTCTTGATCCGATAAATGGTTGATTTAGGTGCAAACTTACTGGCAGCAATATCCTTGCCTGTGAAGGCCTTTTTGTGCCAAGCAATGATCATGGCACGTGTTTCCTTGCAGGTAACCATGGTTGACAGAGGAAGAACAATGATTCCAAGCACCACCCTCCGTTTGAAGCTTCCAGTCTGTTATTCGAACTCAATCAGCATGACAGAGTGATATCCAGCCTTGTCCTTGTCAACACTCACACCTGTGTTAACGAGAGAATCACTGGCATGATGTCAGCTGGTCCTTATGTGGCAGGGCTGAAATGCAGTGGAAATGTTTTTGGGGGCGATTCAATTTATTTGCATGGCAAAGAGGGACTGCAATTAATTGCAATTCATCGGATCACTCTTCAATACAATCTAGAGTATATGCAAAACTGCCATCATACAAACTGAGGCAGAAGACTTTGTGAAAATTAATATTTGTGTCATTCTCAAAACTTTTGGCCGCGACTGTACACCTTTACATCTCTTTAGTCGGAAGGAGCTTTACCTATGCTAGCCCAGGTGATATTTAAGAGTGGCTAACCCAGTACTCCAGTTGTTGACCGATAACACCTTTAGTTGGCTCTCCCTATTTGATTTCTATAAGAACAATCCTTTTAACTGATCTTCCCTGTTTTCATTTTGCTCCACTTGTTGATTTGCTTCCTGTCTTTAAGTTTGGTGTGGATTTTTCTTTTGCTTGCCTCTTCTTGGGCAAATTTAGTGGGCACTCATGGTGGGTGTTTTTTAGGTCCCCGTTGTTGTTGCTAGTCAACTTTCAGTGTACACCCCCCAGGAGTGTCTTTCAAAACCACTCCTAAACCCCTACCTGTTTCGTTTTGGTTGTTATCGGTGACTCTTTGTTAGTTCTCCTTTCTGTTTGAGTGACAAGTTTAGCCTTTCTTGCTGGGGAACGTAACATATGTTACGTTTGGTATAGCTACATAAGACAGAAGACAGAAGGTTACGAAAGTAGGGTGGTTGGGTAGATGTATAACCACATTTCTAGCAACCAAAAAGTTGTGTGCTTGAATCTTATCATGGACAACATTAGCTAGTCAGCAGCTTTGCAACTGCATACTACTTTTTAGCTACTTTGCAACTACTTAGCATGTTAGCTAACCCTTACCCTAACCCTAACATTAACCATAACCTCAAACCCTAGCCTAGCTAATGTTAGCCACCGAGCTAAAGTTAGCGTTAGCGACATAGCCAAACTAGCTAAAGTTAGCAACAACAAATTGGAATTTGTAACATGTTATACATATTGAAATTTTTAACATATAATAAGAAATGGATGATGAACATCCACAAATTAACACATACCCAATGAAATGTAACATATCATTCCCCTTAATTGGAGTCTCCTGGATTTACAAGGCTATATACAGGTAGAGGTTAGTCGAGGTAATTTGTAAAGTGACTATGCATAGATAATAGACAGCGAGTAGCAGCAGTGTAAAAACAAGGGGGAGGGGGTCAATGTGAATAGTCCGGGTGGTCATTTGATTAATTGTTCATCAGTCTTATGGCTTGGGGGGTAGAAGCTGTTAAGGAGCCTTTTGGTCCTAGACTTTACGCTCCGGGAACCGCTTGCCGTGCGGTAGCAGAGATAACATTCTATGACTTGGGCGACTGGAGTCTTTGACAATTTTTTGGGGGCTTCCTCTGACACCGCCTATTACTAAATGGTTTTCTTTGAGACTGTGGTCCCAGCTCTCTTCAGGTCATGCAAATGAATTACTTAAATTACTTACAATGTGATTTTCTGTATTTTTGTTTTAGATTCCTTCTCTCACAGTTGAAGTGTACCTATGATAAAAATTACAGACCTCTACATGCTTTGTAAGTAGGAAAACCTGCAAAATCGCCAGTGTATCAAATACTTGTTCTCCCCACTGTATATAAGTCCTTGATAGCAGGAAGCTTTTCCCCAGTGATGTACTGTGTCGTGCCCTCTTCACAACTGGCTTGGTGTGTTTGGACCATGACAGTTTGTTGGTGATGTGGACACCAAGGAACTTGAAACTCCCGACCCGCTCCAATTCTACTGCTAGTGTTTATCTATGGGAGATCGCATGGCTGTATGCTCGATTTCATACACCTGGCAGCAACAGTTGTGGGTGAAATCCACTAATTTGAAGGTGTGTCCACATACTTTTGGATACGTAGTGTGTATTTAACAGTTAAACAATTGTTTTTTTATGTTTGGTCTTCAGACAGTAACTGTCTACTTTTTTTCCTCCCCCATTTAAAGTGTTATGTTAATACCGACTCTGAGTCCAGGTTGTTCTGATATACAGTGTCCTCGGTCATTAGTGGGCCAGTGAAGCATTATTTTTCTTATTTTGGCTCTGTTCTCCAGCACTTTAGATGTAAAATGATACAATGACCACAAGGTTAAAGTGCAGACTATTAGCTCTAATTTGAGGGTATTTTCATCCACGAACCATTTAGAAATTACAGTACTTTTTGGACATGCCCCCCCCCCCCCCCCATTTTAGGGGTCCAAAAATCAATGTGTTTGGTCCTATATCCATAGCACACAATGGTTACGTCTGGCTTGTAACTCTTATACACTTGTCGGATACATTTGCTGTTTGTTTTGGTTGTGTTTTACAGTCTATTTTGTGCCCTATAGTGATGAAATGGCAAATCATGTATTGTGTCATTTTGGACAAAACTTTTATCGTAAATAAGAATATAATATGTTTCTAAACACTTCTTGCATTAATGTGGACGTTACCATGATTAGGGATAGTCTTGAATAAATCGTGGATAATGATGAGAGAGAAAGTTACAGATGCACAAATATCATAGCCACAAAAAAAATATGCTACTACCCTCCCCTGTTTATTGTGATGATGAGAGCTTGTCTTGGGGGATTTAGGGTTTTAATTCGGCTGTAACTTTCTCAATCATCCTTATTCACAATTCATTCGATACGATCTGTAATCATATTCTAAATATGTAAGAATAAGCAGATATTGTGGAAAATAACACTTGTGTTTTTGCAGGTTGTTGTGTTCAGGGTCAGAAGGGGGAGGGTCAGAAGGGGGAGGGTCAGAAGAGGGAGGAGATCCCTCATATTCTCTCCTTTATTTGACATTGAATTGGTTTAAATTAATTAAAGTAAATAATTGGCACTTATAATGATAGTGTGTAATCTTCATGGATGTAGGTTGTGTGTGTGTGTGTGTGTGTGTGTGTGTGTGTGTGTGTGTGTGTGTGTGTGTGTGTGTATTTGCGTGTTTCACAGCTACTGTACACACACACCCTTGTGAATTGCTGGACTCGGTTAGCCCCTCCCCCTGTCGTCAATTGCCAACCCCCTTGGCCGCTGTAAGGCCGGCCCCCTCCCAGCCAGCCAGCCAACAGCAGCTGTTCTCTACCCCCCCCCCCCCCCCTGTCTTAAAGAGCCTCTGTCCCTGTTATGGAGACTTTCTCATTGACTACCTCAGTCTTATTGCGCTGCGCTCTCACACTCTCACTGTTGCTCTCTCTACCCATCTCTCTGTCTCTCTCTCTCTGTCTCTCTCTCTCTGTCTCTCTCTCTCTCTGTCTCTCTCTCTCTCTCTCTCTCTCTCTGTCTCTCTCTCTCTGTCTCTCTCTCTCTCTCTCTCTCTCTGTCTCTCTCTCTCTCTCTCTCTGTCTCTCTCTCTCTCTCTCTCTCTCTCTCTCTCTCTCTCTCTCTGTCTCTCTCTCTCTCTGTCTCTCTCTCTCTCTCTCTCTCTCTCTGTCTCTCTCTCTCTCTCTCTCTCTCTCTCTCTCTCTCTCTGTCTCTCTCTCTCTCTCTCTCTCTCTCTCTCTCTCTCTCTCTCTCTGTCTCTCTCTCTCTCTCTCTCTCTCTCTCTCTCTCTCTCTCTCTGTCTCTCTCTCTCTCTCTCTCTCTCTGTCTCTCTCTCTCTCTCTCTCTCTCTCTGTCTCTCTCTCTCTCTCTCTCTCTCTCTCTCTCTCTCTCTGTCTCTCTCTCTCTCTCTCTCTCTCTCTCTCTGTCTCTCTCTCTCTCTCTCTCTCTCTCTGTCTCTCTCTCTCTCTCTCTCTCTCTCTCTCTCTCTCTCTCTCTCTGTCTCTCTCTCTCTCTCTCTCTCTCTCTCTCTCTCTGTCTCTCTCTCTCTCTCTCTCTCTCTCTCTCTCTCTCTCTCTCTGTCTCTCTCTCTCTGTCTCTCTCTCTCTCTGTCTCTCTCTCTCTGTCTCTCTCTCTCTGTTTCCTCTCTCTTTCTTTCTTTCTTTCTTTCTTTCTTTCTTTCTTTCTTTCTTTCTGTCTTTCTTTCTTTATCTCTCTCTCTCCCTCTCTCTCTCTCTCTCTCTCTCTCTCTCTCTCTCTCTCTCTCTCTCTGTTTCCTCTCTCTGTCTTCCTCCTCTGACACTCAAACACATACACGCCCAACCTGCGGTACTGTACCTGTGAGTAGCGCAGTGTGTTTGGCCGAGCCAGAGGTGTTTTTCTAGTGAGGAGCAGGAGAAGACAGGACAGAGGTGTTGAAGAGACCGCTGATAGACTGACGGACTGCTCACAGGAAGTGATGAGGATGAACTGACTCTTTCTGGAATGCTAAAGCTGGACTGTGATGGATGTTCCTGAGCGGTGTGTCCCCCTCTGTTATCAGGACCAGTAGGTGCAGCACTCTTCTCTCTCTCTTTTCTCTTGTTCTCTTTTTTTTAATATATATATATATTATCAATTCACCCTTTGTTTCTCAAATTTTTTTTTTAAAGAAATTGAAAGCAGTGAGATTTTGACATTAAATGTTGAATCACTTTTTTTCCTCACAGTGGACAAAGTTATCTATCTCTATATTTCTGCTCTGACGTTCTGTAAGTTTTATCAGAGAGACAATTTGCTGTATATATTTATTTATTCTTGCTGCCAAACCAATTGAGAGTTCAAGGCTGTCCGGCTTACCGCACAGTGCAAAAGGAGAACCTTACCTAGCCTTGGCAGGAGGGGTGTTGGGGAGAGGGCAGTCCAGGGCCGATCGTCCCACCACTCTCTTCATTAGGACCGCTAGATTACCGGAATGACAGCCAGACAACCACTTTCCAGCTCTGCCTGGAGCCGTTTTACCAAAATAATTTTACCAAACCGCTACACAAGTACTGTAAAATGATGTGTGTGTGTGTGGTGGTGTGTGTTTGCGTGTGTGTGAGTTTGTGTGTGTGTGTGTGTGTGTGTATAATTGTTAATGTACCAGAAGAGTGTGTCTACTGTAAATAGGCAAAAAATATTGGCATGGTTCAGGATAAATTCGAGTTAATATTATTTATGTTCATAAAAATGTGAATAAAAAGGACGGTTTAATACAAAGCTCGCGTGAAACTCGGTCGTTGTTTTTGTCTTTAGCAGGAACACAGCTGATTCAAATAATCAACTAATTATCAAGTGTTGATAGTGTTAGAGGAGATAGCGAAATGTGCAACCCTCGGGGTCCCGAGGACCGAGTTTGGGAAATGTAGTCCGAAAGCAATTGTTTATTCAAAGCATTCAAAACAGTAGCATTTGTCAAGCGTCCTGGAGATACATTTGTATATGTACAATTTAGTTGAAAAACACTTATATATTTGACAGTTAAACAATTGGTCTTCATTTTGGTCTTTAGTGAGTAACAGTCAAAAAAAATAAAAATATTATCTCCATTTTAATTAAATTGTTAATTAATAAAAAATGTTGCAGAAAAAAAATAGCAAATGAAAATAAGTAAACTCAACCGTTTAAATTGTGGAAGTGACACGGACGATCCCAAACTGTACAGTACATTCTAACCTTTGCATGTCTAGAGAGAAGCCATTAAATTTGACTTATTTAACTCATTACAACTAATTATAACTCATTAACAAACGCAATAAACTCAGACTGGGGTGGTAGAAGATCACGCAGATTATCTATATAACTAATGATAACCTAGACATGTCTGAAACAGATTATCTATATAGCTAATGATAACATTTACATGTCTGAAACAGATTATCTATATAACTAATGATAACCTAGACATGTCTGAAACAGATTATCTATATAGCTAATGATAACATTTACATGTCTGAAACAGATTATCTATATAACTAATGATAACCTAGACATGTCTGAAACAGATTATCTATATAGCTAATGATAACATTTACATGTCTGAAACAGATTATCTATATAACTAATGATAACCTAGACATGTCTAAAACAGATTATCTATATAGCTAATGATAACCTAGACATGTCTAAAACAGATTATCTATATAGCTAATGATAACCTAGACATGTCTAAAACAGATTATCTATATAGCTAATGATAACCTAGACATGTCTAAAACAGATTATCTATATAGCTAATGATAACATTTACATGTCTAGAGATGCTTTTCCATTTAACTCATTGAAGTCATTAGTTCTGGAGAGGAGCAGCTTCAGTATAATCAATCAAATGTATTTTATAAAGCCCTTTTTACATCAGCTGATGTCACAAAGTGCTTATACAGAAACCCAGTCTAAAAAACCCCTAAACAACAAGCAGTGCAGATACAGAGGCACGGTGGCTAGGAAGAAACCTCTCCGTGTTTAAACTCTAGACGGGATGTGGCAGAGTTATGCTGTCAAGGGAACACTTTCCAGGATACTGTAGTTAGACTGTAGTGACTCAGACCCTGTAAATTCTCCCCCCTTTACCTGCTTTACAAAGACCTACTGACACTGAAACTATGTACGTTGTGGGATTTAAAAAAATATACATTCAGAATAAATTAAGAATGTAAATATATATTTTCAAATAAAGAAGATCTCTTGAATGAGTAGGTGTGTCCCAAACCTTTGACTGGTACTGTATATATGAAGAGTTTATTTCCAAAACGCTATATATATATTTTTTTATTTTTTTCATCATCAATAATTGCTAAAACATTTAGTTATTTGTTACATTTGACAGTGTGAAAACGTAACAGTACTGCGTATTTCTCTGAGGGAGGCAGATATATGACAAAAATATGATTATTTATCTCTCTGAATAGAAACCATCAAGTAATATATATATATATATATATATATATATATATATCTATATTTCTTTAAACAATAAAAGCACATTTTTTGTTGTAGCTTTTATTGTTTTTATTGCTTTTATTGTTTAAAGAAATTCTGAAAGAGATTGTTGTGGTTTTTTCACTATCTAATCATGGCATGGGGTTTGTTCAAAAATACACGACATGTTTCAAATCTATCACCTGATGGTTTCTATTCAGAGAGTCAAATAACCATATTTTTGTCATATATCCGCCTCCCTCTCAGAGAAATAAGCAGTACTGGCTAGGTTTTACACTATCAAATGTAACAAATAACTAAATGTTTTAGCAATTATTTCTGAATAATATATATATAGCGTTTTGGAAATAAACTCTTCATATATACAGTACCAGTACCAATGTTTGGACTATGTTTTATTATCACTATTTTCTACATTGTAGAATTTTTTTTAAATTATTTTTTATTTCACCGTTATTTAACCAGGTAGACTAGTTGAGAACACCTTTATTTAACCAGGTAGGCTGGTTGAGAACACCTTTATTTATCCAGGTAGACTAGTTGAGAACACCTTTATTTAACCAGGTAGGCTGGTTGAGAACACCTTTATTTAACCAGGTAGACTAGTTGAGAACACCTTTATTTAACCAGGTAGGCTGGTTGAGAACACCTTTATTTAACCAGGTAGGCTGGTTGAGAACACCTTTATTTAACCAGGTAGGCAAGTTGAGAACACCTTTATTTAACCAGGTAGGCTGGTTGAGAACACCTTTATTTAACCAGGTAGGCTAGTTGAGAACACCTTTATTTAACCAGGTAGGCAAGTTGAGAACAAGTTCTCATTTACAATTGCGACCTGGCCAAGATAAAGCAAAGCAGTTCGACACATACAACGACACAGAGTTACACATGGAGTAAAACAAACATACAGTCAATAATACAGTATAAACAAGTCTATATACGATGTGAGCAAATGAGGTGAGATAAGGGAGGTAAAGGCAAAAAGGCCATGGTGGCAAGGTAAATACAATATAGCAAGTAAAACACTGGAATGGTAGATTTGCAATGGGAGAATGTGCAAAGTAGAAATAAAAATAATGGGGTGCAAAGGAGCAAAATAAATAAATTAATTAAATACAGTAGGGAAAGAGGTAGTTGTTTGGGCTAAATTATAGGTGGACTATGTACAGGTGCAGTAATCTGTGAGCTGCTCTGACAGTTGGTGCTTAAAGCTAGTGAGGGAGATAAGTGTTTCCAGTTTCAGAGATTTTTGTAGTTCGTTCCAGTCATTGGCAGCAGAGAACTGGAAGGAGAGGCGGCCAAAGAAAGAATTGGTTTTGGGGGTGACTAGAGAGATATACCTGCTGAATAATAGTGAAGACATCAAAACTATGAAGAAATAACACATATGGAGTCATGTTGTAACCAAAAAAAGTAATATCCATCCAAATATATTTTATATTAGCCACCCTTTGCCTTGATGACACCTCGTAGATACTTGGTTATTTACTATCGTTCAGTCATTATAACTCATTGTCACCTCGTAGATACTTGTTTATTTACTATCGTTCAGTCATTATAACTCATTGTCACCTCGTAGATACTTGGTTATTTACTATCGTTCAGTCATTATAACTCATTGTCACCTCGTAGATACTTGGTTATTTACTATCGTTCAGTCATTATAACTCATTGTCACCTCGTAGATACTTGGTTATTTACTATCGTTCAGTCATTATAACTCATTGTCACCTCGTAGATACTTGGTTATTTACTATCGTTCAGTCATTATAACTCATTGTCACCTCGTAGATACTTGGTTATTTACTATCGTTCAGTCATTATAACTCATTGTCACCTCGTAGATACTTGGTTATTTACTATCGTTCAGTCATTATAACTCATTGTCACCTCGTAGATACTTGGTTATTTACTATCGTTCAGTCATTATAACTCATTGTCACCTCGTAGATACTTGGTTATTTACTATCGTTCAGTCATTATAACTCATTGTCACCTCGTAGATACTTGGTTATTTACTATCGTTCAGTCATTACAACTCATTGTCACCTCGTAGATACTTGGTTATTTACTATCGTTCAGTCATTACAACTCATTGTCACCTCGTAGATACTTGGTTATTTACTATCGTTCAGTCATTATAACTCATTGTCACCTCGTAGATACTTGGTTATTTACTATCGTTCAGTCATTACAACTCATTGTCACCTCGTAGATACTTGGTTATTTACTATCGTTCAGTCATTATAACTCATTGTCACCTCGTAGATACTTGGTTATTTACCATCGTTCAGTCATTATAACTCATTGTCACCTCGTAGATACTTGGTTATTTACTATCGTTCAGTCATTATAACTCATTGTCACCTCGTAGATACTTGGTTATTTACTATCGTTCAGTCATTATAACTCATTGTCACCTCGTAGATACTTGGTTATTTACTATCGTTCAGTCATTACAACTCATTGTCACCTCGTAGATACTTGGTTATTTACTATCGTTCAGTCATTATAACTCATTGTCACCTCGTAGATACTTGGTTATTTACTATCGTTCAGTCATTATAACTCATTGTCACCTCGTAGATACTTGGTTATTTACTATCGTTCAGTCATTATAACTCATTGTCACCTCGTAGATACTTGGTTATTTACTATCGTTCAGTCATTATAACTCATTGTCACCTCGTAGATACTTGGTTATTTACTATCGTTCAGTCATTATAACTCATTGTCACCTCGTAGATACTTGGTTATTTACTATCGTTCAGTCATTATAACTCATTGTCACCTCGTAGATACTTGGTTATTTACTATCGTTCAGTCATTATAACTCATTGTCACCTCGTAGATACTTGGTTATTTACTATCGTTCAGTCATTATAACTCATTGTCACCTCGTAGATACTTGGTTATTTACTATCGTTAAAACACCGTAATGATTTATATTTTTCGGAACAGTTTTATCCATATTCGAAGAAAGTAGTTTTACTTATTAACATATATGAACGGGTTACACCACAACATTTATATATACTGTATCTATACTTTAAATACTTTATATTTTATACATACTTTATTGCTGAAATGAACGGTTGAACTTTTGATGAACTTTTTGATCACATGTGTTTATTAAGTTTGTAAAAAAAAGAAAGAAAAGAAAGTAATTTAGCTTCAGTACTAAATCTGTCAGTTTGTTAGACCACAACGTAATGCATCATCGGATTACTGTAGGTAGCTGTAAGTGAGTGATTACAATGTACCTCTGTGTTACACAGTCCTTACGACTCCTACACCCGTTCGCTCTTCGTTTAACGAAACAACTGAAAATCAACTGTGGCTTTAACAGTTTATGTTGTGTGTGTGATTTACCTGGTTTGGAGTGTACTTTGGTTGCAATTGTCACAGATCAGCTTTTAATTTGTTGGCTATACCCATAGTTTGCAATTATAAAAATGCTGTGAAACTCATTCAGCGGTTGTAGAAACATAACTATTGGTCTACCCTGTTTAATATAGTAAATACTACAGTAATGTCTTCAGAAACACTACACTAAATACTACAATATACTACAGTCTGCAAAAACACAGACAGTACCCTGTTTAATATAGTAAATACTACAATAATGTCTTCAGAAACACTACACTAAATACTACAATATACTACAGTCTGCAAAAACACAGACAGTACCCTGTTTAATATTCCATTTAGAAAAGAAGCCTGCTCGTAAGACAGACATTTTAATTTAATTCTGCATAAAAGTACAAATATAATTCAAACTATAACATTTTTTAAAAAATAACATGATCACCTGGTCATGTATTTTTACGACCTAAAAATGTAACGACTTTACATGCTCTGTTATGCAAATCTATAGAATCATACTAACAGTGAGGTTAAGTGTGTTGCTAATAGCATAAATATGGGTGGCTACTGCTGAAGCTCCCACTTCGAACTGAGGGCAGGTGTGCGTGTGTTTGTGGATGATTGATGGACAGACAAACGTGTGGTATTGAGTTTGTCCCTGTTTGTTGTGGGACAATACCTAATCCTCGGCCTCCGTTTCTGTTTGTTGTGGGACAATATCTAATCCCCGGCCTCTGTTTCTGTTTGTTGTGGGACAATACCTAATCCTCGGCCTCTGTTTCTGTTTGTTGTGGGACAATACCTAATCCTCGGCCTCTGTTTCTGTTTGTTGTGGGACAATACCTAATCCTCGGCCTCTTTCTGTTTGTTGTGGGACAATATCTAATCCTCGGCCTCCGTTTCTGTTTGTTGTGGGACAATATCTAATCCCCGGCCTCTGTTTCTGTTTGTTGTGGGACAATATCTAATCCTCAGCCTCTGTTTCTGTTTGTTGTGGGACAATATCTAATCCTCGGTCTCTGTTTCTGTTTGTTGTGGGACAATATCTAATCCCCGGTCTCTGTTTCTGTTTGTTGTGGGACAATATCTAATCCTCGGCCTCTGTTTCTGTTTCTGTTTGTTGTGGGACAATACCTAATCCTCGGCCTCTGTTTCTGTTTGTTGTGGGACAATATCTAATCCTCAGCCTCTGTTTCTGTTTGTTGTGGGACAATACCTAATCCTCGGCCTCTTCTGTTTGTTGTGGGACAATATCTAATCCTCGGCCTCTGTTTCTGTTTGTTGTGGGACAATACCTAATCCTCGGCCTCTTCTGTTTGTTGTGGGACAATACCTAATCCTCAGCCTCTGTTTCTGTTTGTTGTGGGACAATACCTAATCCTCGGCCTCTTCTGTTTGTTGTGGGACAATACCTAATCCTCGGCCTCTGTTTCTGTTTGTTGTGGGACAATACCTAATCCTCGGCCTCTGTTTCTGTTTGTTGTGGGACAATATCTAATCCTCTGCCTCTGTTTCTGTTTGTTGTGGGACAATACCTAATCCTTGGCCTCTGTTTCTGTTTGTTGTGGGACAATACCTAATCCTCGGCCTCTGTTTCTGTTTGTTGTGGGACAATACCTAATCCTCGGCCTCTGTTTCTGTTTGTTGTGGGACAATACCTAACCCTCGGCCTCTGTTTCTGTTTGTTGTGGGACAATATCTAACCCTCGGCCTCTGTTTCTGTTTGTTGTGGGACAATATCTAATCCTTGGCCTCTGTTTCTGTTTGTTGTGGGACAATATCTAACCCTCGGCCTCTGTTTCTGTTTGTTGTGGGACAATATCTAACCCTCGGCCTCTGTTTCTGTTTGTTGTGGGACAATACCTAACCCTCGGCCTCTGTTTCTGTTTGTTGTGGGACAATATCTAACCCTCGGCCTCTGTTTCTGTTTGTTGTGGGACAATATCTAATCCTTGGCCTCTGTTTCTGTTTGTTGTGGGACAATATCTAACCCTCGGCCTCTGTTTCTGTTTGTTGTGGGACAATACCTAATCCTTGGCCTCTGTTTCTGTTTGTTGTGGGACAATATCTAACCCTCGGCCTCTGTTTCTGTTTGTTGTGGGACAATATCTAATCCTCTGCCTCTGTTTCTGTTTGTTGTGGGACAATACCTAATCCTCGGCCTCTGTCCCTGTTTGTTGCAGCAGAATTAGATATGTCAACAATAGTACATGGCATGGACAGGACATTTGTTTGTGGCGGCAGGTAGCCTCGTGGTTAGAGTGTTGGGCTAGAAATTGAAAGGTTGCTGGATCGAACCCCTGAGCTGACAAGCTAAAAAAAAAATCTGTCGTTCTGCCCCTGAACAAGGCAGTTAACCCACTGCTCCCTGGTAGGCCGTCATTGTAAATAAGAATTTGTTCTTAACTAACTTGCTTAGTTAAATAAAGATTAAATCAAAAAACTATTGTCTTTTGCAGGGCCAACCTACCCGGTTAAATGCAGTTTTTGCTTGTTTAGGTGAAATGACTTGAACACCTTAAGGGTTAAAGTAAGCCACCTTCGTCTGACGTCTTCTATCTTTAGAGATCGACCCGAAGAATGAACCGGCAAAGGGCCAACCTGGTGTTTGTTTACGTTGCTTGGAATTCCAGACATGTGAATGTGTTGCTGAGTATAACAGTAGGTGGTCGGTCCTGTCTCCTGAGGTTTAAACTAAACCAGCTCCAGTCTTCAGTAGGTGACCCTATAAAGGGTCATCCTGGGACAACCTGGTAAAAAAAACTAATTGTATAATAAAATACTAACTATATTTAGTGTTCATACGCCTTTTCAAACTAAGTAATAAACATAAGATTGTGTGTCATGTTTTCTCTGTCTGTTTTAATAGAGAGAGAGAATTTAATTTCGGCCAAATAAGTTGCATGGTTGTGAGAAGAAAAGGTATCTCGTTGCCCAGGTTACCCAGACAGGAAATGACATTTAAGAAGACTGCATGTGCAGCTGCAACCTACAGTGTGCAGCATTCGTGCAAACACGGACTAAATCTGTCTCTGTGAGGGCTTCGCCAGAGAGGTGAGGTCAGCTCAGGGGGGGGGGTTTGGTTCTTAGAATACATTGGTTTAACCCCAAGAGGATTCTGGGATTGTGGCTCGGACCACCGGCCGATTAGCCTGGAGCAAGAGGTCCTGTTAGTAATGCCCTCCTCTCACGCTATACCTCCTTTCGACAGGGGATCAGAATACACACACACACACACACACACACACACACACACACACACTGACACACACACACACTCCATGGACTATGAATGAAACATATTGTTAGTTATTCATTATGAATTGTAATGCATACATGTATGTATTGTACAGTAGGTGTGTTAGCACATGTCTGACCCTGCGTCACGTCTGACGTCCTGTTCATGCTGTTCATCACAAATTGTTTGTCGTACATTTTCTATCAGCGTTGTGAACCTTGTGACACATTCTCTGGTTCTCTCTGTCCCTCCCTGTGTCCCCAAACAGGTTTCCTCACATCCCAGACAAACAGTCAGCAGTGTAGCGAGCTGCGGTCACAGACACACACACGGGCGGGACTGGAGACTCACACACTGACCTGATAACTCTGATGTTAGCGACAGAAAGTCAAACAGCCTCATGACCGTACGATGGAAACTCCTGACGGCGTCCATTAGGAAAATGACTGAAGATAAAAGATGTAAAAATATAAAGTTGACACCTGTTACTTTCCTTTTATTTTTATTGAACCGATACATAGAGACAGACAGACAGACAGACAGACAGACAGACAGTTTGTGAGAGGATGACAGACAGACAGACAGCGAGACAGACAGACAGACAGACAGACAGACAGACAGACAGACAGACAGACAGACAGACAGTTTGTGAGAGGATGACAGACAGACAGACAGACAGACAGACAGACAGACAGACAGACAGACAGACAGACAGACAGACAGACAGTGAGAGGATGACAGACAGACAGACAGACAGACAGACAGACAGACAGACAGACAGACAGACAGACAGACAGCGAGAGGATGACAGACAGACAGACAGACAGACAGACAGACAGACAGGCAGACAGACAGACAGAGGATGACAGACAGGCAGACAGACAGACAGACAGACAGACAGACAGACAGACAGACAGACAGACAGACAGACAGACAGACAGACAGACAGACAGACAGACAGACAGACAGACAGTGAGAGGATGACAGACAGACAGACAGACAGACAGACAGACAGACAGACAGACAGACAGACAGACAGACAGCGAGAGGATGACAGACAGACAGACAGACAGACAGACAGACAGACAGACAGACAGACAGAGGATGACAGATAGAGAGAGGATGCCAGATAGAGAGAGGATGACAGACAGAGAGAGGATGACAGATAGACAGACAGACAGACAGACAGACAGACAGACAGAGGATGACAGATAGAGAGAGGATGCCAGATAGAGAGAGGATGACAGACAGAGAGAGGATGACAGATAGAGAGATGGTGACAGATAGAGAGGATGACAGATAGAGAGAGGATGACAGACATACAGATTGAGAAACAGATAGAGAGAGGACAACAGACAGAGAGAGGATGACAGATAGAGAGAGGATGACAGACAGAGAGAGGATGAAAGATAGAGAGGGGATGACAAATAGAGAGAGGATGACAGATAGAGAGAGGATGACAGACAGATAGAGAGAGGATGACAGACAGATAGAGAGAGGATGACAGATAGAGAGAGGATGACAGACAGATAGAGAGAGGATGACAGACAAAGAGAGGATGACAGATAGAGAGAGGATGACAGACAGATAGAGAGAGGATGACAGACAGATAGAGAGAGGATGACAGATAGAGAGAGGATGACAGACAGATAGAGAGAGGATGACAGACAAAGAGAGGATGTGTAAAAGGGCAGTAGGCTACATTCAAAGCCAACACTGTAGACATGGGTGCCGTGTCAGATCGCTGGACTACCCCCGGTCACACCTGTTATTGTCTTGAGGCAAAAAGAACATGAGATGTAGTTCAGAACAAACACTATCGACATACGTGTAATAACAGAAGACTAAACTAAGACCGTTTTGTGACTTGAGCTTCATTTTTTAATCAGTAATTCCCCATGACAAAATGACAGGTGAAAATGTTCAGTAACTAGACTTCTGGTGTCTTAGAGAATAAACAAAAAATAATATGCAATAACACAAAAAAAATATGTAATGTTGAGAAACAGTTGCATAATAATCACGATATTAAAATAATTATCAGATGTCTCTGTAGCAGTGTGATACTCCATTCTATTGGAGATGTATTAAAGTGCCGTGTTGGGTTCTTCTCCTTGTCGTTACGGTATATTTGAAACGGATCTGTCTCAGACATAATGTGTTAGTTCTGGATTACTTCTGGACACATCAGTAATATGACAGGAAGAATCCAAAACCAAATCAATAGCTCCATGGTATTAAATTCATTCCTTGTATGTTTTCCTACCCACCTCTTTAAATTAAAGGAGAAGTTAGAGAGAGGATGACAAACAGATAGAGAGAGGATGACAAACAGATAGAGAGAGGATGACAGATAGAGAGAGGATGACAAACAGATAGAGAGAGGATGACAAACAGATAGAGAGAGGATGACAAACAGATAGAGAGAGGATGACAAACAGATAGAGAGAGGATGACAGATAGAGAGAGGATGACAGATAGAGAGAGGATGACAAACAGATAGAGAGAGGATGACAGATAGAGAGAGGATGACAAACAGATAGAGAGAGGAAATTTGCTTAGTAGGTCAGCCTAAACAGCATTGTGTGTCATACAGGGATTTCCTAAAGGCGGTTGAATTGAATACTTAGCATGAAGGCTATACACGTATTGGTTGAATCCCTGTAATTGTCACATCCTGACCTTAGTTCCTTTTTTTATGTCTCTATTTTAGGTTGGTCAGGGCGTGAGTTGGGGTGGGCATTCTATGTTTTGTTCTATGTTTTCTACCTCTATGTGTTTGGCCCGGTATGGTTCCCAATCAGAGGCAGCTGTCAATCGTTGACTCTGATTGAGAACCATACTTAGGCAGCCTGGTTTCCCACTATGATTTGTGGGTAGTTGTTTTCTGTGTCTGTGTTTACCATACAGAACTGTTTCGTGTTGGTCTATTTTTTTTTGTGTTATTTTGGTCTTAGTTTTCTGAGTTTAAATAAATATGAACATGGACACTTACCACGCTGCGTATTGGTCCGATCCTTCCTACTCCTCCTCAGACGAAGAGGACAGCCGTTACAGTAATGTTGTTTCGGGTAACATCATCGGCACGGATATCAGTGTCATAAATGTGTCCCTGGCGCACTGTTGTTCTGATCCATCTCAACTTCTCATCGGTCAAGGGGTTTTACTTCCTGTAATTCGACCAACGCCATCAACTGGAGAAAAAAAAAAGCAGCACTAGCATCTGTTTCATTGTGTGATTACTGGTGTTGGTTGACTGGAACGGTATATTTAGAATGCCCCCCCCCCCCACCTCCATTATTTCCCCTAGTTAACATGTTGTTCTGCTGTGGGATGTGATTGAAACAGTAGATACGGTCGGGACCGGGCCTTGGTCTACTCTAAGTAACAGCAAACAACATCTGATGTCCTGACAGAGAGAATTAGGAATTAGAACAGTAGATTTTTACTGATGGACGGAGAGAGAGCAGGTGGTGTGGGGGGAAAAAGTGTTGGTTTTGAGCCACCCTGTCTCGCCAGATGCAGTGTGACACGTGTATTTAATGACGTTAGCTGCTAGCTGGTCCGTGGTGTGACCGGGATACAGGACAGGACCGCTCTATGGGAGAGCGGTGTGGCGTTTCAGTTTTACTGTCACGTGCACCAGTACAGCGAAATGCCATTCTTGCTTGAACTTCCCCAACAATGCAGCAGTACCATATAAATAAGTAGAACAAAACCAAACAACAATACAAACAGAAGGAATTAAGTATAAAGCGTTATACAGTTCCAGGGTCAGTAGTTATATACAGGGTCAGTTCCAGGGTCAGTAGTTATATACAGGGACAGTTCCAGGGTCAGTAGTTATATACAGGGTCAGTTCCAGGGTCAGTGGTTATATACAGGGACAGTAGCTATATACAGGGTCAGTAGCTATATACAGGGTCAGTATTTATATACAGGGTCAGTAGTTATATACAGGGTCAGTAGTTATATACAGGGTCAGTTCCAGGGTCAGTAGTTATATACAGGGACAGTAGCTATATACAGGGTCAGTAGCTATATACAGGGTCAGTATTTATATACAGGGTCAGTAGTTATATACAGGGTCAGTAGCTATATACAGGGTCAGTAGTTATATACAGGGTCAGTAGCTATATACAGGGACAGTAGCTATATACAGGGTCAGTAGTTATATACAGGGACAGTTCTAGGGTCAGTAGCTATATACAGGGTCAGTAGTTATATACAGGGTCAGTAGTTATATACAGGGTCAGTAGTTATATACAGGGACAGTAGCTATATACAGGGTCAGTAGTTATATACAGGGACAGTTCTAGGGTCAGTAGCTATATACAGGGTCAGTAGTTATATACAGGGTCAGTAGCTATATACAGGGTCAGTAGCTATATACAGGGACAGTTCCAGGGTCAGTAGCTATATACAGGGACAGTTCCAGGGTCAGTAGTTATATACAGGGTCAGTAGCTATATACAGGGTCAGTAGTTATATACAGGGTCAGTAGTTATATACAGGGTCAGTAGCTATATACAGGGTCAGTAGTTATATACAGGGTCAGTAGCTATATACAGGGTCAGTAGTTATATACAGGGTCAGTAGCTATATACAGGGTCAGTTCTAGGGTCAGTAGTTATATACAGGGACAGTTCCAGGGTCAGTAGCTATATACAGGGTCAGTAGTTATATACAGGGTCAGTAGTTATATACAGGGTCAGTAGCTATATACAGGGTCAGTAGTTATATACAGGGTCAGTAGCTATATACAGGGTCAGTAGTTATATACAGGGTCGGTAGCTATATACAGGGTCAGTAGTTATATACAGGGTCAGTAGCTATATACAGGGTCAGTAGTTATATACAGGGTCAGTAGCTATATACAGGGTCAGTAGTTATATACAGGGTCAGTAGTTATATACAGGGTCAGTAGTTATATACAGGGTCAGTAGTTATATACAGGGTCAGTAGCTATATACAGGGTCAGTAGTTATATACAGGATCAGTAGCTATATACAGGGTCAGTAGCTATATACAGGGACAGTTCTAGGGTCAGTAGTTATATACAGGGTCAGTAGTTATATACAGGGTCAGTAGTTATATACAGGGTCAGTAGCTCTATACAGGGTCAGTAGTTATATACAGGGTCAGTAGTTATATACAGGGTCAGTAGCTATATACAGGGTCAGTAGCTATATACAGGGTCAGTAGCTATATACAGGGTCAGTAGTTATATACAGGGTCAGTAGTTATATACAGGGTCAGTAGCTATATACAGGGTCAGTAGTTATATACAGGGTCAGTAGTTATATACAGGGTCAGTAGCTATATACAGGGTCAGTAGTTATATACAGGGTCAGTAGCTATATACAGGGTCAGTAGCTATATACAGGGTCAGTAGCTATATACAGGGCCAGTAGTTATATACAGGGTCAGTAGTTATATACAGGGTCAGTAGTTATATACAGGGTCAGTAGCTATATACAGGGTCAGTAGTTATATACAGGGTCAGTAGTTATATACAGGGTCAGTAGCTATATACAGGGTCAGTAGTTATATACAGGGTCAGTAGTTATATACAGGGTCAGTAGCTATATACAGGGTCAGTAGTTATATACAGGGTCAGTTGTTATATACAGGGTCAGTAGCTATATACAGGGTCAGTTCTAGGGTCAGTAGTTATATACAGGGTCAGTTCTAGGGTCAGTAGTTATATACAGGGTCAGTAGTTATATACAGGGTCAGTAGCTATATACAGGGTCAGTAGCTATATACAGGGTCAGTAGTTATATACAGGGACAGTAGTTATATACAGGGTCAGTAGCTATATACAGGGTCAGTAGCTATATACAGGGACAGTTCCAGGGTCAGTAGTTATATACAGGGTCAGTAGCTATATACAGGGTCAGTAGCTATATACAGGGTCAGTAGTTTACAGGGTCAGTAGTTATATACAGGGTCAGTAGCTATATACAGGGTCAGTAGTTATATACAGGGTCAGTAGGTATATACAGGGTCAGTAGTTATATACAGGGTCAGTAGCTATATACAGGGTCAGTAGTTATATACAGGGTCAGTAGTTATATACAGGGTCAGTAGCTATATACAGGGTCAGTAGTTATATACAGGGTCAGTAGTTATATACAGGGTCAGTAGTTATATACAGGGTCAGTAGCTATATACAGGGTCAGTAGTTATATACAGGGTCAGTAGTTATATACAGGGTCAGTAGCTATATACAGGGTCAGTAGCTATATACAGGGTCAGTAGCTATATACAGGGTCAGTAGTTATATACAGGGTCAGTAGTTATATACAGGGTCAGTAGTTATATACAGGGTCAGTAGCTATATACAGGGTCAGTAGCTATATACAGGGTCAGTAGCTATATACAGGATCTGTAGCTATATACAGGGTCAGTTCCAGGATCAGTAACTATATACAGGGTCAGTAGTTTACAGGGTCAGTAAGTATATACAGGGTCAGTAGCTATATACAGGGTCAGTAGCTATATACAGGGTCAGTAGTTATATACAGGGTCAGTTCCAGGGTCAGTAGTTATATACAGGGTCAGTAGCCATATACAGGGTCAGTAGCTATATACAGGGTCAGTAGCCATATACAGGGTCAGTAGCTATATACAGGGTCAGTAGCTATATACAGGGTCAGTAGCTATATACAGGGTCAGAAGCTATATACAGGGACAGTTCCAGGGTCAGTAGTTATATAAAGGGACAGTTCCAGGGGCAGTAGTTATATACAGGGACAGTTCCAGGGTCAGTAGTTATATACAGGGACAGTTCCAGGGTCAATAGCTATATACAGGGACAGTAACTATATACAGGGTCAGTAGCTATATACAGGGTCAGTTCCAGGGTCAGTAGCTATATACAGGGACAGTTCCAGGGTTAGTAGCTATATACAGGGACAGTAACTATATACAGGGTGAGTAGCTATATACAGGGTCAGTAGTTATATACAGGGTCAGTAGTTATATACAGGGTCTGTAGCTATATACAGGGACAGTAGCTATTTACAGGGACAGTTCCAGGGTCAGTAGTTATATACAGGGACAGTAACTATATACAGGGTCAGTAACTATATACAGGGTCAGTTCCAGGGTCAGTAGTTATATACAGGGACAGTTCCAGGGTCAGTAGCTATATACAGGGTCTGTAGCTATATACAGGGTCAGTAGCTATATACAGGGTCAGTAGCTATATACAGGGTCAGTAGCAATATACAGGGACAGTTCCAGGGTCAGTAGCTATATACAGGGTCAGTTCCAGGGTCAGTAGCTATATACAGGGTCAGTTCCAGGGACAGTAGCTATGTACAGGGTCAGTAGCTATATACAGGGTCAGTAGCTACATACAGGATCAGTTCTAGGGTCAGTAGCTATATACAGGGTCAGTAGCTATATACAGGATCAGTTCTAGGGTCAGTAGCTATATACAGGGTCAGTAGCTATATACAGGATCAGTTCTAGGGTCAGTAGCTATATACAGGGTCAGTAGCTATATACAGGGTCAGTAGCTATATACAGGGTCAGTTCTAGGGTCAGTAGCTATATACAGGGTCAGTAGTTATATACAGGGTCAGTAGTTATATACAGGGTCAGTAGCTACATACAGGGACAGTAGTTATATACAGGGTCAGTAGCTATATACAGGGTCAGTAGCTATATACAGGGTCAGTAGTTATATACAGGGTCAGTAGCTATATACAGGGTCAGTTCTAGGGTCCGTAGCTATATACAGGGTCAGTTCTAGGGTCAGTAGCTATATACAGGGTCAGTTCTAGGGTCAGTAGCTATATACAGGGTCAGTTCTAGGGTCAGTAGCTATATACAGGGACAGTAGTTATATACAGGGTCAGTAGTTATATACAGGGTCAGTAGCTATATACAGGGTCAGTAGTTATATACAGGGTCAGTAGTTATATACAGGGTCAGTAGCTATATACAGGGACAGTAGTTATATACAGGGTCAGTAGTTATATACAGGGTCAGTAACTATATACAGGGACAGTAGTTATATACAGGGACAGTAGTTATATACAGGGTCAGTAGTTATATACAGGGTCAGTAGTTATATACAGGGTCAGTAGCTATATACAGGGTCAGTTCTAGGGTCAGTAGCTATATACAGGGTCAGTAGCTATATACAGGGTCAGTAGCTATATACAGGGTCAGTAGTTATATACAGGGACAGTAGCTATATACAGGGTCAGTTCCAGGGTCAGTAGCTATATACAGGGTCAGTAGCTATATACAGGGTCAGTATCTATATACAGGGTCAGTAGTTATATACAGGGTCAGTAGTTATATACAGGGTGAGTAGTTATATACAGGGTCAGTAGTTATATACAGGGTCAGTAGCTATATACAGGGTCAGTAGCTATATACAGGGTCAGTAGTTATATACAGGGTCAGTAGTTATATACAGGGTCAGTAGCTATATACAGGGTCAGTAGCTATATACAGGGTCAGTAGTTATATACAGGGACAGTAGCTATATACAGGGACAGTTCCAGGGTCAGTAGCTATATACAGGGTCAGTAGCTATATGCAGGGTCAGTAGCTATATACAGGGTCAGTAGCTATATACAGGGACAGTTCCAGGGTCAGTAGCTATATACAGGGACAGTTCCAGGGTCAGTAGCTATATACAGGGACAGTTCCAGGGTAGTAGCTATATACAGGGACAGTTCCAGGGTCAGTAGCTATATACAGGGTCAGTAGCTATATACAGGGTCAGTAGCTATATACAGGGACAGTTCCAGGGTCAGTAGCTATATACAGGGACAGTTCCAGGGTCAGTAGTTATATACAGGGACAGGAACTATATACAGGGTCAGTAGCTATATACAGGGTCAGTAGCTATATACAGGGTCAGTAGCTATATACAGGGTCAGTAACTGTATACAGGGTCAGTAACTATATACAGGGACAGTAGTTATATACAGGGTCAGTAGCTATATACAGGGTCAGTAGTTATATACAGGGTCAGTAGTTATATACAGGGTCAGTAGTTATATACAGGGTCAGTGGTTATATACAGGGTCAGTAGTTATATACAGGGTCAGTAACTATATACAGGGACAGTAGTTATATACAGGGTCAGTAGTTATATACAGGGTCAGTAGTTATATACAGGGTCAGTAATTATATACAGGGACAGTAGTTATATACAGGGTCAGTAGCTATATACAGGGTCAGTAGCTATATATAGGGACAGTAGCTATTTACAGGGACAGTAGCTATATACAGGGACAGTAGCTATATATAGGGTCAGTAACTATATACAGGGACAGTTCCAGGGTCAGTAGCTATATACAGGGTCTGTAGCTATATACAGGGTCAGTAGCTATATACAGGGTCAGTAGCTATATACAGGGTCAGTAGCAATATACAGGGACAGTTCCAGGGTCAGTAGCTATATACAGGGTCAGTTCCAGGGTCAGTAGCTATATACAGGGTCAGTTCCAGGGACAGTAGCTATATACAGGGTCAGTAGCTATATACAGGGTCAGTAGCTACATACAGGATCAGTTCTAGGGTCAGTAGCTATATACAGGGTCAGTAGCTATATACAGGATCAGTTCTAGGGTCAGTAGCTATATACAGGGTCAGTAGCTATATACAGGATCAGTTCTAGGGTCAGTAGCTATATACAGGGTCAGTAGCTATATACAGGGTCAGTTATAGGGTCAGTAGCTATATACAGGGTCAGTAGCTATATACAGGGTCAGTTCTAGGGTCAGTAGCTATATACAGGGTCAGTAGTTATATACAGGGTCAGTAGTTATATACAGGGTCAGTAGCTACATACAGGGACAGTAGTTATATACAGGGTCAGTAGCTATATACAGGGTCAGTAGCTATATACAGGGTCAGTAGTTATATACAGGGTCAGTAGCTATATACAGGGTCAGTTCTAGGGTCAGTAGCTATATACAGGGTCAGTTCTAGGGTCAGTAGCTATATACAGGGTCAGTTCTAGGGTCAGTAGCTATATACAGGGTCAGTTCTAGGGTCAGTAGCTATATACAGGGACAGTAGTTATATACAGGGTCAGTAGTTATATACAGGGTCAGTAGCTATATACAGGGTCAGTAGTTATATACAGGGTCAGTAGTTATATACAGGGTCAGTAGCTATATACAGGGACAGTAGTTATATACAGGGTCAGTAGTTATATACAGGGTCAGTAACTATATACAGGGACAGTAGTTATATACAGGGACAGTAGTTATATACAGGGTCAGTAGTTATATACAGGGTCAGTAGTTATATACAGGGTCAGTAGCTATATACAGGGTCAGTTCTAGGGACAGTAGCTATATACAGGGTCAGTTCTAGGGTCAGTAGCTATATACAGGGTCAGTTCTAGGGTCAGTAGCTATATACAGGGTCAGTTCTAGGGTCAGTAGCTATATACAGGGACAGTAGTTATATACAGGGTCAGTAGCTATATACAGGGTCAGTAGTTATATACAGGGTCAGTAGCTATATACAGGGTCAGTAGCTATATACAGGGTCAGTTCCAGGGTCAGTAGCTATATACAGGGTCAGTTCTAGGGTCAGTAGCTATATACAGGGTCAGTTCTAGGGTCAGTAGCTATATACAGGGACAGTTCCAGGGTCAGTAGTTATATACAGGGTCAGTTCCAGGGTCAGTAGCTATATACAGGGACAGTTCCAGGGTCAGTAGCTATATACAGGGTCAGTAGCTATATACAGGGTCAGTTCCAGGGTCAGTAGCTATATACAGGGTCAGTTCTAGGGTCAGTAGCTATATACAGGGTCAGTTCCAGGGTCAGTAGCTATATACAGGGACAGTTCCAGTGTCAGTAGCTATATACAGGGTCAGTTCCAGGGTCAGTAGTTATATACAGGGACAGTTCCAGGGTCAGTAGTTATATACAGGGTCAGTAGTTATATACAGGGTCAGTAGTTATATACAGGGTCAGTTCCAGGGACAGTAACTATATACAGGGTCAGTTCCAGGGTCAGTAGCTATATACAGGGTCAGTTCTAGGGTCAGTAGCTATATACAGGGTCAGTTCCAGGGTCAGTAGCTATATACAGGGACAGTTCCAGGGTCAGTAGCTATATACAGGGTCAGTTCCAGGGTCAGTAGTTATATACAGGGACAGTTCCAGGGTCAGTAGTTATATACAGGGTCAGTAGCTATATACAGGGTCAGTAGTTATATACAGGGACAGTTCCAGGGTCAGTAGTTATATACAGGGTCAGTTCCAGGGTCAGTAGTTATATACAGGGACAGTTCCAGGGTCAGTAGCTATATACAGGGTCAGTTCTAGGGTCAGTAGCTATATACAGGGACAGTTCCAGGGTCAGTAGCTATATACAGGGTCAGTAGCTATATACAGGGTCAGTAGCTATATACAGGGTCATTAGCTATATACAGGGTCATTAGCTATATACAGGGTCAGTTCCAGGGTCAGTAGCTATATACAGGGTCAGTTCTAGGGTCAGTAGCTATATACAGGGTCAGTAGCTATATACAGGGTCAGTAGCTATATACAGGGTCAGTAGTTATATACAGGGACAGTAGCTATATACAGGGTCAGTTCCAGGGTCAGTAGCTATATACAGGGTCAGTAGCTATATACAGGGTCAGTAGCTATATACAGGGTCAGTAGTTATATACAGGGTCAGTAGTTATATACAGGGTGAGTAGTTATATACAGGGTCAGTAGTTATATACAGGGTCAGTAGCTATATACAGGGTCAGTAGCTATATACAGGGTCAGTAGTTATATACAGGGTCAGTAGTTATATACAGGGTCAGTAGCTATATACAGGGTCAGTAGCTATATACAGGGTCAGTAGTTATATACAGGGACAGTAGCTATATACAGGGACAGTTCCAGGGTCAGTAGCTATATACAGGGTCAGTTCCAGGGTCAGTAGCTATATACAGGGTCAGTTCCAGGGTCAGTAGCTATATACAGGGACAGTTCCAGGGTCAGTAGCTATATACAGGGTCAGTTCTAGGGTCAGTAGCTATATACAGGGTCAGTTCCAGGGTCAGTAGCTATATACAGGGTCAGTTCTAGGGTCAGTAGCTATATACAGGGTCAGTAACTATATACAGGGTCAGTAGCTATATACAGGATCAGTTCTAGGGTCAGTAGCTATATACAGGGTCAGTAGCTATATACAGGATCAGTTCTAGGGTCAGTAGCTATATACAGGGTCAGTAGCTATATACAGGGTCAGTTCTAGGGTCAGTAGCTATATACAGGGTCAGTAGCTATATACAGGGTCAGTTCTAGGGTCAGTAGCTATATACAGGGTCAGTAGTTATATACAGGGTCAGAAGTTATATACAGGGTCAGTAGCTATATACAGGGACAGTAGTTATATACAGGGTCAGTAGCTATATACAGGGTCAGTAGCTATATACAGGGTCAGTAGTTATATACAGGGTCAGTAGCTATATACAGGGTCAGTTCTAGGGTCAGTAACTATATACAGGGTCAGTTCTAGGGTCAGTAGCTATATACAGGGTCAGTTCTAGGGTCAGTAGCTATATACAGGGTCAGTTCTAGGGTCAGTAGCTATATACAGGGACAGTAGTTATATACAGGGTCAGTAGTTATATACAGGGTCAGTAGCTATATACAGGGTCAGTAGCTATATACAGGGTCAGTAGTTATATACAGGGTCAGTAGTTATATACAGGGTCAGTAGCTATATACAGGGACAGTAGTTATATACAGGGTCAGTAGTTATATACAGGGTCAGTAACTATATACAGGGACAGTAGTTATATACAGGGACAGTAGTTATATACAGGGTCAGTAGTTATATACAGGGTCAGTAGTTATATACAGGGTCAGTAGCTATATACAGGGTCAGTTCTAGGGACAGTAGCTATATACAGGGTCAGTTCTAGGGTCAGTAGCTATATACAGGGTCAGTTCTAGGGTCAGTAGCTATATACAGGGTCAGTTCTAGGGTCAGTAGCTATATACAGGGACAGTAGTTATATACAGGGTCAGTAGCTATATACAGGGTCAGTAGTTATATACAGGGTCAGTAGCTATATACAGGGTCAGTAGCTATATACAGGGTCAGTTCCAGGGTCAGTAGCTATATACAGGGTCAGTTCTAGGGTCAGTAGCTATATACAGGGTCAGTTCTAGGGTCAGTAGCTATATACAGGGACAGTTCCAGGGTCAGTAGTTATATACAGGGTCAGTTCCAGGGTCAGTAGCTATATACAGGGACAGTTCCAGGGTCAGTAGCTATATACAGGGTCAGTAGCTATATACAGGGTCAGTTCCAGGGTCAGTAGCTATATACAGGGTCAGTTCTAGGGTCAGTAGCTATATACAGGGTCAGTTCCAGGGTCAGTAGCTATATACAGGGACAGTTCCAGGGTCAGTAGCTATATACAGGGTCAGTTCCAGGGTCAGTAGTTATATACAGGGACAGTTCCAGGGTCAGTAGTTATATACAGGGTCAGTAGTTATATACAGGGTCAGTAGTTATATACAGGGTCAGTTCCAGGGACAGTAACTATATACAGGGTCAGTTCCAGGGTCAGTAGCTATATACAGGGTCAGTTCTAGGGTCAGTAGCTATATACAGGGTCAGTTCCAGGGTCAGTAGCTATATACAGGGACAGTTCCAGGGTCAGTAGCTATATACAGGGTCAGTTCCAGGGTCAGTAGTTATATACAGGGACAGTTCCAGGGTCAGTAGTTATATACAGGGTCAGTAGCTATATACAGGGTCAGTAGTTATATACAGGGACAGTTCCAGGGTCAGTAGTTATATACAGGGTCAGTTCCAGGGTCAGTAGTTATATACAGGGACAGTTCCAGGGTCAGTAGCTATATACAGGGTCAGTTCTAGGGTCAGTAGCTATATACAGGGACAGTTCCAGGGTCAGTAGCTATATACAGGGTCAGTAGCTATATACAGGGTCAGTAGCTATATACAGGGTCATTAGCTATATACAGGGTCATTAGCTATATACAGGGTCAGTTCCAGGGTCAGTAGCTATATACAGGGTCAGTTCTAGGGTCAGTAGCTATATACAGGGTCAGTAGCTATATACAGGGTCAGTAGCTATATACAGGGTCAGTAGTTATATACAGGGACAGTAGCTATATACAGGGTCAGTTCCAGGGTCAGTAGCTATATACAGGGTCAGTAGCTATATACAGGGTCAGTAGCTATATACAGGGTCAGTAGTTATATACAGGGTGAGTAGTTATATACAGGGTCAGTAGTTATATACAGGGTCAGTAGCTATATACAGGGTCAGTAGCTATATACAGGGTCAGTAGTTATATACAGGGTCAGTAGTTATATACAGGGTCAGTAGCTATATACAGGGTCAGTAGCTATATACAGGGTCAGTAGTTATATACAGGGACAGTAGCTATATACAGGGACAGTTCCAGGGTCAGTAGCTATATACAGGGTCAGTTCCAGGGTCAGTAGCTATATACAGGGTCAGTTCCAGGGTCAGTAGCTATATACAGGGACAGTTCCAGGGTCAGTAGCTATATACAGGGTCAGTTCTAGGGTCAGTAGCTATATACAGGGTCAGTTCCAGGGTCAGTAGCTATATACAGGGTCAGTTCTAGGGTCAGTAGCTATATACAGGGTCAGTAACTATATACAGGGTCAGTAGCTATATACAGGGTCAGTAGCTATATACAGGGTCAGTAGCTATATACAGGGTCAGTAGTTATATACAGGGTCAGTAGCTATATACAGGGTCAGTAGCTATATACAGGGTCAGTAGCTATATACAGGGTCAGTAGCTATATACAGGGTCAGTAGCTATATACAGGGTCAGTAGCTATATACAGGGTCAGTTCCAGGGTCAGTAGCTATATACAGGGTCAGTTCCAGGGTCAGTAGCTATATACAGGGTCAGTAGCTATATACAGGGTCAGTAGCTATATACAGGGTCAGTTCCAGGGTCAGTAGCTATATACAGGGTCAGTAGCTATATACAGGGACAGTTCCAGGGTCAGTAGCTATATACAGGGACAGTTCCAGGGTCAGTAGCTATATACTGGGACAGTTCTAGGGTCAGTAGCTATATACAGGGACAGTTCTAGGGTTAGTAGCTATATACAGGGACAGTTCCAGGGTCAGTAGCTATATACAGGGACAGTTCCAGGGTCAGTAGCTATATACAGGGACAGTTCTAGGGTCAGTAGCTATATACAGGGACAGTTCTAGGGTCAAGGACATTGAATACATGAAGCTGCACAGGAACGGGAACCGCCTGCCAATATTGAATCAAAACTGTTTCCAGGGTTAAGATAAATGTTTTCATGTTGCTGTGACACCATGCATTGACTGCATCAAGATAGTTTTGTTCAGATTGAAACGAAGTGGAGTTTAATTTATTGATTTAAATCAATCCCACACATACACGTTGCCTTGCCATGAAACAGGTTTAGATTGAATATGCCCACCGACTGGCAGCTGCAACAAAGACAACAGAACACACAATGACCTTTAACCCTTTTCATGTGGCTCGTCTCCATAAATTCACCTTACTGTATTAGCCTGATTCTGGAGTCATTACATTCAAACCAGACTCTAATATCATTAGGCAAAGGAGTCATTACATTCAAACCAGGCTCTAGTATCATTAGGCAAAGTGGAGTCATTACATTCAAACCAGACTCTAATGTCATTAGGCAAAGTGGAGTCACTACATTCAAACCAGGCTCTGATATCATTAGGCAAAGTGGAGTCATTACTTTCAAACCAGGCTCTGATATCATTAGGCAAAGTGGAGTCATTACATTCAAACCAGGCTCTGATATCATTAGGCAAAGTGGAGTCATTACATTCAAACCAGACTCTGATATCATTAGGCAAAGTGGAGTCATTACATTCAAACCAGGCTCTGATATCATTAGGCAAAGTGGAGTCATTACATTCAAACCAGGCTCTGATATCATTAGGCAAAGTGGAGTCATTACATTCAAACCAGGCTCTGATATCATTAGGCAAAGTGGAGTCATTACATTCAAACCAGTCTCTGATATCATTAGGCAAAGTGGAGTCATTACATTCAAACCAGTCTCTGATATCATTAGGCAAAGTGGAGTCATTACATTCAAACCAGGCTCTGATATCATTAGGCAAAGTGGAGTCATTACATTCAAACCAGGCTCTGATATCATTAGGCAAAGTGGAGTCATTACATTCAAACCAGGCTCTGATATCATTAGGCAAAGTGGAGTCATTACATTCAAACCAGGCTCTGAAAAGAGAAAGGGAAGAATAAAAGAAAATCCAATTTACAGTAAACACACACACACACACACACACACCCATGCACACACACACACACACCCACACATACACACACACACACACAGCCACGCATACACTCACACGCACACACACACACACAGCCACGCATACACTCACACATACCTGCGCATACACACACACACACACATTCGCGTACGCACACACAGACATATGGCGTTTTCTTTTGCCTGGTGAGGATCAGAGGGAGGGATGGTAGGATGGCGGAGCAACGCTTCTGTACGTTTTGAAGGTTACTAATGCAGAATAACATCATGGATAGATGATCCATCTGTGTTTATTTATCAGATCAGCATCCTAACTGTCCCCTCACCACCACTCCTCCTGATTCACAGTGATGGCTTTAGTCTGTACTGGTTTACCCTTCCTCCTTAGCTCCTTCCTCGCCCTCCGTCTACATTATTTGAAGGCAGATAGCTACGGGTGGGGGGGGGTGTTTGACATTGCTGGAAGGGCAGTTAGCTGCAGGGGGGGTGTTTGACATTGCTGGAAGGGCAGTTAGCTACATTTTTATTTTTTTACATTGTTGGGATGGCAGTTTGAATAGAGGTGGTTCGGGATGGGGTGTAGTGTATATGTAGATAGGTGGGTCAGTCATGGTGTGGGGTGGCATTTCTTTGGGGGGCCGCACAGCCCTCCATGTGCTCGCCAGAGGTAGCCTGACTGCCATTAGGTACCGAGATGAAATCCTCAGACCCCTTGTGAGACCATATGCTGGTGCGGTTGGCCCTGGGTTCCTCCTAATGCAAGACAATGCTAGACCTCATGTGGCTGGAGTGTGTCAGCAGTTCCTGCAAGAGGAAGGCATTGATGCAATGGACTGGCCCGCCCGTTCCCCAGACCTGAATCCAATTGAGCACATCTGGGACATCATGTCTCGCTCCATCCACCAACGTCACGTTGCACCACAGACTGTCCAGGAGTTGGCGTATGCTTTAGTCCAGGTCTGGGAGGAGATCCCTCAGGAGACCATCCGCCACCTCATCAGGAGCATGCCCAGGCGTTGTAGGGAGGTCATACAGGCACGTGGAGGCCACACACACTACCGAGCCTCATTTTGACTTGATTTAAGGACATTACATCAAAGTTGGATCAGCCTGTAGTGTGGTTTTCCACTTTAATTTTGAGTGTGACTCTAAATCCAGACCTCCATGGGTTGATAAATTTGATTTCCATTGATAATTTTTGTGTGATTTTGTTGTCAGCACATTCAACTATGTAAAGAAATAAGTATTTAATAAGAATATTTCATTAATTCAGATCTAGGATGTTATTTTAGTGTTCCCTTTATTTTTTTGAGCAGTGTATATATATTTTTTTTACAAAAGTAGAGCACTGGGCCTTTAATAGCCCTGTATTAGGGCAAAAATATTTCTCCAGTCCCCCTCTGTTGGCAAATACTTTGACAGCACCCCACCACATTTTCCTTCATGCTGAAAAAGGTTAAGCTTCACTAAAGGCACCCTTAGGACAATCATAGTTTACTTTGAAAAAAGTAGTTCACTACATCCAAACTACTTCATGGAAAATGATCATATCTAAATCTGTAATGAACAAAAAACATGAACGTAACATGTGAAGTGCTGGTCCCATGATTCATGAGCTGAAATAAAAGATCTCAGAAAATGTCCATTATGCACAAAGAGCTTATTTCTCTTAAATGTTGCCCACAAATTAGTTTACATCCCAGTTAGTAAGCATTTCTCATTTGCCAAGAGAATCCATCCACCTGACAGGTGTGGCATATCAAGAAGCTGATTAAACAGCATGATCATTACCTTGTGCTGGGGACAATAAATGGCCACTCTAGTAGTGTGTAGTTCCAGTAGTTAGCTACATCGCTACATGGTAAAACAGTAGTGTGTAGTTCCAGTAGTTAGCTACACCGCTACATGTTAAAACAGTAGTGTGTAGTTCCAGTAGTTAGCTACATCGCTACATGTTAAAACAGTAGTGTGTAGTTCCAGTAGTTAGCTACATCGCTACATGGTAAAACAGTAGTGTGTAGTTCCAGTAGTTAGCTACACCGCTACATGTTAAAACAGTAGTGTGTAGTTCCAGTAGTTAGCTACATCGCTACATGTTAAAACAGTAGTGTGTAGTTCCAGTAGTTAGCTACATCGCTACATGGTAAAACAGTAGTGTGTAGTTCCAGTAGTTAGCTACATCGCTACATGGTAAAACAGTAGTGTGTAGTTCCAGTAGTTAGCTACATCGCTACATGGTAAAACAGTAGTGTGTAGTTCCAGTAGTTACCTACATCGCTACATGGTAAAACAGTAGTGTGTAGTTCCAGTAGTTAGCTACATCGCTACATGGTAAAACAGTAGTGTGTAGTTCCAGTAGTTAGCTACACCGCTACATGTTAAAACAGTAGTGTGTAGTTCCAGTAGTTAGCTACATCGCTACATGGCAAAACAGTAAGTGTCTTGCTCCAGTTGTTAGCTACATTGCTACATAGCAAAACAATTATGAACTACTGTGTGTGTGTGTGTGTGTGTGTGTGTTTTATTTATTTCAGAAACATTTAAATTGTTGGCACGGGCCGGCTAATATGTCCACTCCGCAGAGTAGAGCGACTAAACTGTGGAAAACCTTTAACCAAATTAACCTAAAAATTTAAATGGTCTGTACACCTCCACCGTGGCCATGACATCGCGTCATCATGTCATCGTTTTACACAGAAACCTTTACGACACCTCCTTATCCAATTAAACAACACCTCCACATCTCCATCTCAGTCCAATCACAGCCTACTGAGTCCATAACTGCTGATGGACAAGTCACACACACACCACACAGTCTACTGTATACATGTATATGTGGGACGGCAAGGGAAGAGAATGGGAGGGTTCTGTGTTATGATAGAGTTTGTCCCAACCCAGAACAGGACAGCCTGTCATACAGATATATATATTAACTCCTTTCAGACATGGCTCCATGGCTGTCTGTGGTCTTGTACCATGTGTGAAGGTGTGTTTCAGTGTGTTTGTGTGTGTTCCAGTGTGTGTTTCCGTTTGTGTGTGTGTTTCAGTGTGTGTGTGTGTGTGTGTGTGTGTGTGTGTGTGTTCCAGTGTGAGTGTGTGTGTGGGTGTGTGTGTTCAGCTTTGTGACATGCATTGTTCAACGAGCTTAACCCGTAACAATAAGATGTATTTTCTGTGGATGAATAAGTAGTGTAGTGGAATATGTGGGATGTTAACCCTTCCTCTCTCATTAGCTTACTAAAACAATTTGAACAACTTTCTTATCCCACCAGGGGGAAGCCATTTTGCCAGGTGCTTAAAAGGATGAAGTACATAATGCATAAACACACAGCAGAATATACAATACATAGAGCAGCAGTGTTTAATGTTTCCATAGTGATTAATGTCTCCATAGTGATTAATGTCTCCATAGTGATTAATGTCTCCATAGTGATTAATGTCTCCATAGTGATTAATGTCTCCATAGTGTTTAATGTCTCCATAGTGTTTAATGTCTCCATAGTGTTTAATATCTCCATAGTGTTTAATGTCTCCATAGTGTTTAATATCTCCATAGTGTTTAATGTCTCCATAGTGTTTAATATCTCCATAGTGTTTAATGTCTCCATAGTGTTTAATTTCTCCATAGTGTTTAATGTCTCCATAGTGTTTAATGTCTCCATAGTGTTTAATATCTCCATAGTGTTTAATGTCTCCATAGTGTTTAATGTCTCCATAGTGATTAATGTCTCCATAGTGTTTAATGTCTCCATAGTGTTTAATATCTCCATAGTGTTTAATGTCTCCATAGTGTTTAATGTCTCCATAGTGTTTAATGTCTCCATAGTGATTAATGTCTCCATAGTGTTTAATGTCTCCGTAGTGATTAATGTCTCCATAGTGTTTAATGTCTCCATAGTGATTAATGTCTCCATAGTGTTTAATGTCTCCATAGTGATTAATGTCTCCATAGTGTTTAATGTCTCCATAGTGTTTAATGTCTCCATAGTGATTAATGTCTCCATAGTGTTTAATGTCTCCATAGTGATTAATGTCTCCATAGTGTTTAATGTCTCCATAGTGTTTAATATCTCCATAGTGTTTAATGTCTCCATAGTGTTTAATGTCGCCATAGTGTTTAATGTCTCCATAGTGTTTCATGTCTCCATAGTGTTTAATGTCTCCATAGTGTTTAATATCTCCATAGTGTTTAATGTCTCCATAGTGTTTAATGTCTCCATAGTGTTTAATATCTCCATAGTGTTTAATGTCTCCATAGTGTTTAATGTCTCCATAGTGTTTAATGTCTCCATAGTGTTTAATATCTCCATAGTGTTTAATGTCTCCATAGTGTTTAATATCTCCATAGTGTTTAATGTCTCCATAGTGTTTAATGTCTCCATAGTGTTTAATGTCTCCATAGTGATTCATGTCTCCATAGTGTTTAATGTCTCCATAGTGTTTAATGTCTCCATAGTGTTTAATGTCTCCATAGTGATTAATGTCTCCATAGTGTTTAATGTCTCCATAGTGATTAATGTCTCCATAGTGTTTAATGTCTCCATAGTGATTAATATCTCCATAGTGTTTAATGTCTCCATAGTGTTTAATATCTCCATAGTGATTAATGTCTCCATAGTGTTTAATGTCTCCATAGTGTTTAATGTCTCCATAGTGATTAATGTCTCCATAGTGTTTAATGTCTCCATAGTGTTTAATGTCTCCATAGTGATTCATGTCTCCATAGTGTTTAATGTCTCCATAGTGTTTAATGTCTCCATAGTGTTTAATGTCTCCATAGTGATTAATGTCTCCATAGTGTTTAATGTCTCCATAGTGATTAATATCTCCATAGTGTTTAATGTCTCCATAGTGTTTAATATCTCCATAGTGATTAATGTCTCCATAGTGTTTAATGTCTCCATAGTGTTTAATGTCTCCATAGTGATTAATGTCTCCATAGTGTTTAATGTCTCCATAGTGTTTAATGTCTCCATCGTGTTTAATGTCTCCATAGTGTTTAATGTCTCCATAGTGATTAATGTCTCCATAGTGTTTAATGTCTCCATAGTGATTCATGTCTCCATAGTGTTTAATGTCTCCATAGTGTTTAATGTCTCCATAGTGTTTAATGTCTCCATAGTGATTAATGTCTCCATAGTGTTTAATGTCTCCATAGTGATTAATGTCTCCATAGTGTTTAATGTCTCCATAGTGTTTAATATCTCCATAGTGATTAATGTCTCCATAGTGTTTAATGTCTCCATAGTGATTAATGTCTCCATAGTGTTTAATGTCTCCATAGTGTTTAATGTCTCCATAGTGTTTAATGTCTCCATAGTGATTAATGTCTCCATAGTGTTTAATGTCTCCATAGTGATTAATGTCTCCATAGTGTTTAATGTCTCCATAGTGTTTAATATCTCCATAGTGTTTAATGTCTCCATAGTGATTAATGTCTCCATAGTGATTAATGTCTCCATAGTGATTAATGTCTCCATAGTGTTTAATGTCTCCATAGTGATTAATGTCTCCATAGTGATTAATATATCCATAGTGTTTACTGTCTCCATAGTGATTAATGTCTCCATAGTGTTTAATGTCTCCATAGTGTTTAATATCTCCATAGTGTTTAATGTCTCCATAGTGATTAATGTCTCCATAGTGTTTAATGTCTCCATAGTGATTAATGTCTCCATAGTGATTAATGTCTCCATAGTGATTAATGTCTCCATAGTGTTTAATGTCTCCATAGTGTTTAATGTCTCCATAGTGATTAATGTCTCCATAGTGTTTAATGTCTCCATAGTGTTTAATGTCTCCATAGTGATTAATGTCTCCATAGTGTTTAATGTCTCCATAGTGATTAATGTCTCCATAGTGTTTAATGTCTCCATAGTGATTAATGTTTCCATAGTGTTTAATGTCTCCATAGTGATTAATGTCTCCAAGGTGATTAATGTTTCCATAGTGATTAATGTCTCCATAGTGTTTAATGTCTCCATAGTGATTAATGTCTCCAAGGTGATTAATGTCTCCATGATGATTAATGTCTCCATAGTGATTAATGTCTCCAAGGTGATTAATGTTTCCATAGTGATTAATGTCTCCATAGTGTTTAATGTCTCCATAGTGATTAATGTCTCCAAGGTGATTAATGTCTCCATGATGATTAATGTCTCCATAGTGATTCATGTCTCCATAGTGTTTAATGTCTCCATAGTGATTCATGTCTCCAAGGTGATTAATGTTTCCATAGTGATTAATGTCTCCATAGTGTTTAATGTCTCCATAGTGATTAATGTCTCCATAGTGATTCATGTCTCCAAGGTGATTAATGTCTCCATGATGATTAATGTCTCCATAGTGATTCATGTCTCCAAAGTGTTTAATGTCTCCATAGTGATTAATGTCTCCATAGTGATTAATGTCTCCATAGTGATGAATGTCTCTATAGTGTTTAATGTCTCCATAGTGATTAATGTCTCCATAGTGATTAATGTCTCCATTGTGTTTAATGTCTCCATAGTGATGAATGTCTCCATAGTGATTAATGTTTCCATAGTGATTAATGTCTCCATAGTGATGAATGTCTCTGTAGTGTTTAATGTCTCCATAGTGTTTAATGTCTCCATAGTGATTGTTTCCATAGTGATTAATGTCTCCATAGTGATGAATGTCTCTGTAGTGTTTAATGTCTCCATAGTGATTAATGTCTCCATAGTGATTAATGTCTCTGTAGTGTTTAATGTCTCCATAGTGTTTAATGTCTCCATAGTGATTGTTTCCATAGTGATTAATGTCTCCATAGTGAATAATGTTTCCATAGTGATTAATGTCTCCATAGTGATTAATGTCTCCATAGTGATTAATGTCTCCATAGTGTTTAATGTTTCCATAGTGATTAATGTCTCCATAGTGATTAATGTTTCCATCGTGATTAATGTCTCCATAGTGATTAATTTCTCCATAGTGTTTAATGTCTCCATAGTGATTGTTTCCATAGTGATTAATGTCTCCATAGTGAATAATGTTTCCAGAGTGATTCATGTCTCCATAGTGATTAATGTTTCCATAGTGATTAATGTTTCCATAGTGATTAATGTTTCCATAGTGATTAATGTCTCCATAGTGATTAATGTCTCCATAGTGATTAATGTCTCCATAGTGATTAATGTCTCCATAGTGTTTAATGTTTCCATAGTGATTAATGTTTCCATAGTGTTTAATGTCTCCATAGTGATTAATGTTTCCATAGTGATTAATGTTTCCATAGTGATTAATGTTTCCATAGTGTTTTATGTTGCCTTAGTGATTAATGCCCATTATAACAGGCCTCTTTAGTTTGATCCATGTGTATGATATAAATATAGAGGATATTGTTTAGTACACACCCAATTAATTCAAAGGGATCTAATTTAGCTGTTAAATTCCCCCCCACAAATGTAGATGGATGATGCCTTGACCTTCCTGTGGCAGAAGCTGCATCATAACATGATGCCTCCATTGTGTCATTTACTTAAAGTGATTGTGAGATTTGGAGTCATTTTTAGTCTGTGAACGTTTTGCACGGTTTGCCCTCAAACACTGAGGAAAATGCATTTGTTGGTTTATAGAGACAGAGAGAGAGGGAGAGAGAGAGGGGGAGAGAGAGAGGGTGGATTATAGAGAGAGAGAGAGAGAGAGAGGGGGAGAGAGAGAGAGGGGGAGAGAGAGAGGGTGGATTATAGAGACAGAGAGAGAGAGTGGATTAGAGAAAGAGAGAGGGAGAGAGAGAGAGGGAGAGAGAGAGAGAGAGAGAGAGAGAGAGAGAGAGAGAGGGGGGGAGAGAGAGAGGGTGGATTATAGAGGGAGAGAGAGAGAGAGTGGATTAGAGAGAGAGAGAGAGGGAGAGAGAGAGAGGGAGAGAGAGAGAAAGAGAGAGAGAGAGAGAGAGAGAGAGAGAGAGAGAGAGAGAGAGAGAGAGAGAGGGGAGGATGGATTTACGCTGGGGATATGCAGCATTGCCATGATGATCACGCCATGCATACAAGCACACACAAACACACACACACTCATAAATACACACACACACACACTCATAAACACACACACACACACACACACACTCATAAACACACACATACACACTCATAAACACACACACATACATGCACACACTCATAAACACACACACACATACACACTGAGATTTAAGTCTATTTCAGTGGAATTAAACTGAGTGTCTTGGACATTTTCTCACCCAACACAACTTTATTTAAAAAAAAATGTTTTTTATACATTTGCCTGCTGATACATGACTTTATATCCAGACGCTTTCACATTTGTCCATATCACATTTTAAAGCCAAGGGTACGGTTCATTCTGGGGCACGGTGTCAACGTCGCTCTTCACTAGGGGTTGGCATAACCCTGTCCGATGAGGCAGTTTGTCGCCCGATATGGGACTGCCCCAAACCTCGGAGACGGAGACGCCTTGTGACCTTTTACTTCTCTCTGTCTGACGAGTTGTGTTCACCCGGGTCGGGTTTTCTTCTTCCACAGTATATGGAGGAAAAGCTGTGAATCGTTTGGAGAGGGGCCAACTGCGGAAATCAGTCCAAAAAAAAAAAAAAAAAAAAAACTGAAAACCAACCTGGGCTAAGAACACTCTATACAGTTTTGCACGGAGGAGTGAGAGGTAAACAAAATGATGAAACTGAAGCCGAAGCTATTTCTGTCTGTGTAGAATTGGTGAGCTCGTGCCATTATTTCATTTCAACAGATTTGAAGGGACGTTTTGACATTTCCATTAAACGTAACATAAAGAAAGAAAAAAACATCTCCCCAGTGTTGCCGTGTGCTAAGTATGGAATGAACTACTTTTTACATATGGCACAATGTACCAATCCTATAGGGAATCCCTCCCTCTGTCTCTGTCTGGGAAGGGAATGATGAATGATATATTAACCATTAGATTGCCTTACACTTCTTCTCAACTCTCTCCAGCAGATAACACAGTAGGCTATAGTTTTACAACGGACTACCGGGTGAAAATAGATTACAGTCCGAATTAAAACTCAAGTCTGTCTGTTATAAACCACAGTTTATACATCCAAAATGGCACCTTATGGGCCCTGGTCAAATGTAGTGCACTACATAGGGAGCCATTTGGGATGCAGACTACATAGTGATGCACACTACATAGTGATGCACACTACATAGGGAATAGGGTGCCATTTGGGATGCACACTACATAGAGAATATGGTGCCATTTGGCCAGGGCACTATTCTCTATAGGGAATAGGGTGCCAATTGGGATGCACTCTACATAGAGAATAGGGTGCCATTTGGCCAGGGCACTATTCTCTATAGGGAATAGGGTGCCAATTGGGATGCACTTGGCATGTGTCTGTTGAATCCAGCCCAACAAAATCTCTCTATCTGGAAGTGTGTTAATTATCAGGTTTGATTAAAAATGCTTCTGGAATGTCTGGACCAAGAGAAGAAGGTTAGATTTAGAGGAGGGTTGGATTTAATGGAGGGTTTAGAGGAGGGTTGGATTTAGAAGAGGGTTTAGAGGATGGTTGGATTTAGAGGAGGGTTGGGTTTAGAGGAGGGTTTAGAAGAGGGTTTTAGAGGAGGGTTGGATTTAGAGAAGGGTTGGATTTAGAGGAGGGTTGGGTTTAGAGAGGGTTGGGTTTAGAGGAGGGTTCGATTTAGAGGAGGTTTTAGAGGAGGGTTGGGTTTAGAGGAGGGTTTAGAGGAGGGTTTAGAGGAGGGTTGGATTTAGAGGAGGGTTTAAAGGAGAGTTGGATTTAGAGAAGGTTTGAGAGGAGAGATTGGTTTAGAAGAGGGTTGGGTTTGAAAGAGGGTTTAGAAGAGGGTTGGTTTAAAGGAGGGTTGTGTTTAAAAGAGGGTTTAGAGGAGGGTTGGTTTAAAGGAGGGTTGGGTTTAAAAGAGGGTTGGATTTAGAGGAGGGTTGGGTTTGAAAGAGGGGTTAGAGGAGGGTTGGGTTTAGAGGAGGGTTGGTTTAGAGGAGGGTTGGGTTTAGAGGAGGGTTGGTTTAGAGGAGGGTTGGTGTAGATGAGGGTTGGTTTAAAGGAGGGTTGGTTTAGAGGAGGGTTGGGTTTAAAGGAGGGTTGGTTTAGAGGAGGTTTGGTTTAGAGGAGGGTTGGGTTTAAAGGAGGGTTGGTTTAGAGGAGGGTTGGTGTAGATGAGGGTTGGTTTAGAGGAGCGTTGGAGTTAGAGGAGGGTTGGGTTTAGAGGAGGGTTGGTTTAGAAGAGGGTTGGTTTAGAGGAGCATTGGAGTTAGAGGAGGGTTGGTTTAGAGGAAGGTTGTCAAAGCTGTCATCAAGACAAAGGGTGGCTACTTTGAAGAATCTCAAATATAAAATATATTTTGATTAACACTTTTTGTGGTTACTACATGATTCTATGTGTTATTTCAGAGTGTTGATGTCTTCACTATTATTCTACAATATAGAAAATAGTACAAATAAAGAAAAAATGACTAGGTGTGTCCAAACTGTTGACTTGTACTGTGCATTTGCTGTATATTTATATAGATATATTTCTTAGACTATGGGTTGATGTAACAGCAATGCAGCTCATTTAAACTTTTAGACACACACACACACACGCGCGCGCGCTGTCCTCGTTCCCTCGTCTCCTTGCAGTAACTCGGCACCATCCTTTAACCAACCAGGACTATCGATTGTGATCAGATCATAATAAACTGGATTCTGCTGAGAGCAACAAAACCTCTCCATCAACAGCTTTTTTTTTTAGCTTCATTCACTCTATTTCCATTGAGTTCGCTTCCTGGTTCTATATGTGAAGTAAAAGGCTATATTGTCATTCTCCTTGACGCACAAAATAAATCCCAGTAACTTTAGAAAGATGAAGGAGACGACAGACGTATCTTTATTTGAACTGTCCTTTCTGAGTGTGGACATTTGTCTCTTTTCCTCTGACCTCCAGGAGCGTCACCTGACCTCCAGCTGACCTTTGTCCTTATATTTCCTGTGTTCCTATAGGTTGCTGAGCAGGATGCCCTCTGATCTCCAGGAGTGTCACCTGACCTCCAGCTGTGGCTCCTATATCAAGACCGAGCCCTCTTCCCCTTCCTCCTCATTGGTTGACACCGTCAGTCACCACAGCCCCTCGGCCAATAGCGACGCCAGCAGCGGCTACGTCAACGTAAACAACCTCAACGGACGCTCGCACGTCCTCGACTCACAGCCCATGTTCAACCCGGGCATGCTGGGAGGGGGCGGAGCCTGTCTCCGGCGCTATGACGACTGCGGAGTGGGCGTGGCGGATGATTCACCGATCAAGTGCGAGTATATGTTGAATGCGATTCCGAAGAGGTTGTGTCTGGTGTGTGGGGATATCGCATCAGGTTACCACTATGGGGTCGCCTCCTGTGAGGCCTGCAAAGCCTTCTTCAAAAGGACCATACAAGGTATATTACCACTCCCCTCCCTCTCTCTCACTCCCTTCTCACAGTCCATATCAGTTGAGGCCCAATTGATTCTATGTACTTTAACAGTTGAATGATTCTATGTGGTCCTATTTGTCTCATTTGACAGTTGCCAGGGTCACGGGTTCAAGGGTCATGGGTTCAAGTATCACAGGGATAATACACCCACTGGACTGTAAGTTGCTTTGGATAAAAGTGTCTGCTAAATGTCATTTTATTTCTATTTTTCTTAGTCAGCAGACGCTCTAATCCAGAGCAACATACAAGTAAGTAAGACGACCTTATATCATTGCAAGTTTTACACCTTTCAACAACAACAACAACAACAACAAATTGTAACGGCAGAATTGGATACTGGATGACATTTGACCTACAACTACACAGGCAACCAGGAAGTGACCTGAGAAGAGATGAGGAGATAACAGGGTGGCCTGTGTTACCTTACAGTGATGTCATCAGTAGTGGTAGGGGAGTCATACCGTGTTACCTTACAGTGATGTCATCAGTAGTGGTAGGGGAGTCACACCGTGTTACCTTACAGTGATGTCATCAGTAGTGGTAGGGGAGTCACACCGTGTTACCTTACAGTGATGTCATCAGTAGTGGTAGGGGAGTCAAATCAAATCAAATCAAATTCAAATCAAATTTTATTTGTCACATACACATGGTTAGCAGATGTTAATGCGAGTGTAGCGAATTGCTTGTGCTTCTAGTTCCTGACAATGCAGTAATAACCAACAAGTAATCTAACTAACAATTCCAAAACTACTGTCTTATACACAGTGTAAGGGGATAAAGAATATGTACATAAGGATATATGAATGAGTGATGGTACAGAGCAGCATAGGCAAGATACAGTAGATGGTATCGAGTACAGTATATACATATGAGGTGAGTATGTAAACAAAGTGGCATAGTTAAAGTGGCTAGTGATACATGTATTACATAAGGATACAGTCGATGATATAGAGTACAGTATATACGTATGCATATGAGATGAATAATGTAGGGTAAGTAACATTTATATAAGGTAGCATTGTTTAAAGTGGCTAGTGATATATTTACATCATTTCCCATCAATTCCCATTATTAAAGTGGCTGGAGTTGAGTCAGTGTCAGTGTGTTGGTAGCAGCCACTCAATGTTAGTGGTGGCTGTTTAACAGTCTGATGGCCTTGAGATAGAAGCTGTTTTTCAGTCTCTCGGTCCCAGCTTTGATGCACCTGTACTGACCTCGTCATACTGTGTTACCTTACAATGATGTCATCAGTAGTGGTAGGGGAGCCATACCGTGTTACCTTACAGTGATGTCATCAGTAGTGGTAGGGGAGTCATAACGTGTTACCTTACAGTGATGTCATCAGTAGTGGTAGGGGAGTCATACCATGTTACCTTACAGTGATGTCATCAGTAGTGGTAGGGGAGTCATACCGTGTTACCTTGCAGTGATGTCATCAGTAGTGGTAGGGGAGTCATACCGTGTTATCTTACAGTGATGTCATCAGTAGTGGTAGGGGAGCCATAACATTTGGTGGTGATTACTAATGTTTACCCAGGGAATTAAGCCACCCACACTTGAAATCTGCTGGGTTGATGTTTATGTTAGCCTTCTGTGTGTGTGTGTGTGTGTGTGTGTGTGTGTGTGTGTGTGTGTGTGTGTGTATTGTGTCTGTGTGTGTGTGTTGCCCTGTTGGCATCGTGTTTGCCATGTCTGTAATGCCTCACAGTAATCTGTTCAACTGAGAAAATATCAGGGAATTGACGACTTATGAGTTGATCCGCACTTCGTGACTGTTAGTAACTAGAGGAAGTCCTGCAGGGTTCGTGACTGTTAATAACTAGAGGAAGTCCTGCAGCGTTCGTGACTGTTAATAACTAGAGGAAGTCCTGCAGCGTTCGTGACTGTTAATAAGTAGAGGAAGTCCTGCAGCGTTCGTGACTGTTAATAAGTAGAGGAAGTCCTGCAGCGTTCGTGACTGTTAATAACTAGAGGAAGTCCTGCAGCGTTCGTGACTGTTAATAACTAGAGGAAGTCCTGCAGCGTTCGTGACTGTTAGTAACTAGAGGAAGTCCTGCAGCGTTCGTGACTGTTAATAACTAGAGGAAGTCCTGCAGCGTTCGTGACTGTTAATAACTAGAGGAAGTCCTGCAGGGTTCGTGACTGTTAATAAGGAGAGGAAGTCCTGCAGCGTTCGTGACTGTTAGTAACTAGAGGAAGTCCTGCAGCGTTCGTGACTGTTAATAAGGAGAGGAAGTCCTGCAGTGTTCGTGACTGTTAATAACTAGAGGAAGTCCTGCAGCGTTCGTGACTGTTAATAACTAGAGGAAGTCCTGCAGCGTTCGTGACTGTTAATAAGGAGAGGAAGTCCTGCAGCGTTCGTGACTGTTAATAAGGAGAGGAAGTCCTGCAGTGTTCGTGACTGTTAATAACTAGAGGAAGTCCTGCAGCGTTCGTGACTGTTAATAACTAGAGGAAGTCCTGCAGCGTTCGTGACTGTTAATAACTAGAGGAAGTCCTGCAGTGTTCGTGACTGTTAATAACTAGAGGAAGTCCTGCAGCGTTCGTGACTGTTAATAAGGAGAGGAAGTCCTGCAGCGTTCGTGACTGTTAATAAGGAGAGGAAGTCCTGCAGCGTTCGTGACTGTTAATAACTAGAGGAAGTCCTGCAGCGTTCGTGACTGTTAATAACTAGAGGAAGTCCTGCAGCGTTCGTGACTGTTAATAACTAGAGGAAGTTCTGCAGCGTTCGTGACTGTTAATAACTAGAGGAAGTCCTGCAGGGTTCGTGACTGTTAATAAGGAGAGGAAGTCCTGCAGCGTTCGTGTCTGTTAATAAGGAGAGGAAGTCCTGCAGCGTTCGTGACTGTTAATAACTAGAGGAAGTCCTGCAGCGTTCGTGACTGTTAATAAGGAGAGGAAGTCCTGCAGCGTGTGTGACTGTTAATAACTAGAGGAAGTCCTGCAGCGTTCGTGACTGTTAATAACTAGAGGAAGTCCTGCAGTGTTCGTGACTGTTAGTAACTAGAGGAAGTCCTGCAGCGTTCGTGACTGTTAATAACTAGAGGAAGTCCTGCAGCGTTCGTGACTGTTAATAAGGAGAGGAAGTCCTGCAGGGTTCGTGACTGTTAATAAGGAGAGGAAGTCCTGCAGGGTTCGTGACTGTTAGTAACTAGAGGAAGTCCTGCAGCGTTCGTGACTGTTAATAACTAGAGGAAGTCCTGCAGCGTTCGTGACTGTTAATAAGGAGAGGAAGTCCTGCAGCGTTCGTGACTGTTAATAACTAGAGGAAGTCCTGCAGCGTTCGTGACTGTTAATAAGGAGAGGAAGTCCTGCAGCGTTCGTGACTGTTAATAACTAGAGGAAGTCCTGCAGCGTTCGTGACTGTTAATAAGGAGAGGAAGTCCTGCAGCGTTCGTGACTGTTAATAACTAGAGGAAGTCCTGCAGCGTTCGTGACTGTTAATAAGGAGAGGAAGTCCTGCAGCGTTCGTGACTGTTAATAACTAGAGGAAGTCCTGCAGCGTTCGTGACTGTTAATAACTAGAGGAAGTCCTGCAGCGTTCGTGACTGTTAATAACTAGAGGAAGTCCTGCAGCGTTCGTGACTGTTAATAACTAGAGGAAGTCCTGCAGCGTTCGTGACTGTTAATAACTAGAGGAAGTCCTGCAGTGTTCGTGACTGTTAGTAACTAGAGGAAGTCCTGCAGCGTTCGTGACTGTTAATAACTAGAGGAAGTCCTGCAGCGTTCGTGACTGTTAATAAGGAGAGGAAGTCCTGCAGCGTTCGTGACTGATAATAACTAGAGGAAGTCCTGAAGCGTTCGTGACTGTTAATAACTAGAGGAAGTCCTGCAGCGTTCGTGACTGTTAATAACTAGAGGAAGTCCTGCAGCGTTCGTGACTGTTAATAAGGAGAGGAAGTCCTGCAGCGTTCGTGACTGTTAATAACTAGAGGAAGTCCTGCAGCGTTCGTGACTGTTAATAAGTAGAGGAAGTCCTGCAGCGTTCGTGACTGATAATAACTAGAGGAAGTCCTGAAGCGTTCGTGACTGTTAATAACTAGAGGAAGTCCTGCAGCGTTCGTGACTGTTAATAACTAGAGGAAGTCCTGCAGCGTTCGTGACTGTTAATAACTAGAGGAAGTCCTGCAGCGTTCGTGACTGTTAATAAGGAGAGGAAGTCCTGCAGCGTTCGTGACTGTTAATAACTAGAGGAAGTCCTGCAGCGTTCGTGACTGTTAATAACTAGAGGAAGTCCTGCAGCGTTCGTGACTGTTAATAAGGAGAGGAAGTCCTGCAGCGTTCGTGACTGTTAATAAGTAGAGGAAGTCCTGCAGCGTTCGTGACTGTTAATAACTAGAGGAAGTCCTGCAGCGTTCGTGACTGTTAATAAGGAGAGGAAGTCCTGCAGCGTTCGTGACTGTTAATGAGTAAAAGGAATTCCTAATATAGGAAAACATATCAGTAGAGGATTTGTATGAAAAAAATATTACGTCAAATGTCCACCACTATACAAACAGTATGTAGTCAGCATCGATCTTGACTTGTTCACGCTTCACCTTAAGTACATTTACTACGGATTATTTTAATGGAAAACATTTCCATAATAGGGTCTAGAATAGTTACACAATTATAGACCTCTTGAGTCAGGGACAGAGACCATACAATTATAGACCTCTTGAGTTGGGGACAGAGCCCATACAATTCTAGACCTCTTGAGTCGGGGACAGAGACCATACAATTATAGACCTCTTGAGTCGGGGACAGAGACCATACAATTATAGACCTCTTCTGTCGGGGACAGAGACCATACAATTATAGACCTCTTGAGTCGGGGACAGAGCCCATACAATTATAGAGGCGGCAGGGTAGCCTAGTGGTTAGAGCGTTGGACTAGTAACCGGAAGGTTGAAAGTTCAAACCACCGAGCTGACAAGGTACAAATCTGTCGTTCTGCCCCTGAACAGGCAGTTAACCCACTGTTCCTAGGCCGTCATTGTAAATAAGAATTTGTTCTTAACTGACTTGCCTAGTTAAGAGACCATACAATTATAGACCTCTTGAGTCGGGGACAGAGACCATACAATTATAGACCTCTTGAGTCGGGGACAGAGACCACACAATTATAGACCTCTTGAGTCGGGGACAGAGACCACACAATTATAGACCTCTTGAGTCGGGGACAGAGCCCATACAATTATAGACCTCTTGAGTCGGGGACAAAGACCATACCAGTCCTCCTCTCCTCTCTCTGTTTGAGTTGTCTTCGTCTCTCTCTCCTCTCTGTTTGAGTTGTCCTCCTCTCCTCTCTCTCCTCTCTGTTTGAGTTGTCCTCCTCTCTCTCTCCTATCTGTTTGAGTTGTCCTCCTCTCCCCTCTCTCTCCTCTCTGTTTGAGTTGTCCTCATCTCCTCTCGCTCTCCTCTCTGTTTGAGTTGTCCTCCTCTCTCGCTCTCCTCTCTGTTTGAGTTGTCCTCCTCTCTCTCTCTCCTCTCTGTTTGAGTTGTCCTCCTCTCCCCTCTCGCTCCTCTCTGTTTGAGTTGTCCTCCTCTCCTCTCTCTCCTCTCTGTTTGAGTTGTCCTCCTCTCTCTCTCTCCTCTCTGTTTGAGTTGTCCTCCTCTCCCTCCTCTCTGTTTGAGTTGTTCATCATCAGGCCCTCCTTTTACTTTCTTCTTCTCCTTCTCTTCTCCTTCCTGGAGGACAGATCTTAACGGAACTAATCTGTCCGTCATTGGTCACTCCGACACCACAGTCAATAACAATCAGCATTGTTCGGCCACTCTAGATGGAAGGAGAGAGAAAGGGAGAGAGAGAGAGAGAAGGAGAGAGAGATGGTGGGAGTGTGGCGAGATAAGAAAAGAGAAGGGGAGAGAGAAAGAGCGAGAGAGAGAGGGAAAGAGGGACACTAGTTAAAATGAGAGGCCCTTCCTCCTAATGGAATGGTAACAAGGAGAGGGGTCCTGACTCTGAGACGGAGGAGGACAATGAGAGGGGTCCTGACTCTGAGACGGAGGAGGACAAGGAGAGGGGTCCTGACCCTGAGACGGAGGAGGACAAGGAGAGGGGTCCTGACTCTGAGACGGAGGAGGACAGGGAGAGGGGTCCTGACCCT